>NW_004443971.1:5846057-5847982 GCF_000243295.1 Trichechus manatus latirostris
AAGATAAAATACTTAGGAATAAATCAAAAAAAAAAAAAAAAAGACCTACAGAAAACTACAAGACACTACTGCAAGAAACCAAAAGAAACCTGTGTAAGTGGAAAAACAAATCTTGCTCATGGATAGCAACATTCAACATTGTGAAAATATTGATTCTACACAAAATGATCTACAGATAGAATGCGATCCCAATCCAAATTCCAGTGACATTTTTTAACGAGGTGGAGAAACAAAACACCAACTTCACATGGAAAGGGAAGAGGCCCCGTATAAGTAAAGCATTACTGAAGAAGAAAAACAAAGTTGGAGGCCTCACATTACCTGATTTTAGAGCCTATTATACTGCCACGGTAGTCGAAACAGCCTGGTATTGGTACAACAACAGATACATAGATCAATGGAACAGAATTGAGAATCCAGGTGTAAATTCATCCACCTATGAGCAGCTGATATTTGACAAAGGCCCAAAGTCCATTAAATGGGGAAAAGATAGTTCTTTAACAAATGGTGCTGGCATAACTGGATATCCATCTGCACAACAGCTAACTCAAAATGGATCAAAGACCTAAATATAAAATCGAAAATGATAAAGATCATGGAAGAAAAAGATGGGCAATGCTAGGAGCACTAATACATGGCATAAACAAAATACAGAACATTACCAGTAATGCCCAAACACCAGAAAAGAAACTAGATAACTGGGAGCTCCTAAAACTCAAACAGTTATGCTCATCAAAAGACTTCACCAAAAAAATCAAAAGACAACCTACAGACTGGGGAAAATTTTTTGGCTATGACAAATCCAATCAGCATCTAATCTCTAAAATCTACAAGATACTGCAAAGCCTCAACAAGAAAAAGACAAATAATCCAATTGAAAAATGGGCAAAGGATATGAACCAGCACTTCACCAAAGAAAACATTCAGGCGGCTAACAGACACATAAGGAATGCTCGAGATCATTAGCCATTAGAGAAATGCAAATCAAAACTACAATGAGATACCATCTCACCCCAGCAAGGCTAGCATTAATCCAAAAAACACAAAATAATAATGGTGGAGAGATTGTGGAGAGACTGGAACACTTATACACTGTTGGTAGGAATGTAAAATGGAAATCAATTTGATGCTTTCTTAAAAAGCTAGAAGCAGAAGTACCATACAATCCAGCAATCCTACTCCTAAAGAAATAAGAGTCATCACACAAAAGATATATGCACACCCATGTTCATTACAGCACTGTTCATGACAGCAAAAAGATGGAAACAACCTAGATGCCCATCAATGGATGAATGGATAAGCAAATTATCATATATTCAAACAATGGAATATTACACAGCGATAAAGAACAATGATGAAGTCGTGAAACATAACATGGAGGAATCTGGATGGCATTATGCTGAGTGAATTTAGTCAGTCACAAAAGGACAAATATTGTACAAGACCACTATTATAAGAACTCAAGAAATGGTTTAAACACAGCAGAAAACATTCTTTGATGATTACAAAGGTGGGGATGGAGGGTGAGGGTTATTCACTAACTAGATAGTAGACAAGAATTATCTTAGGTAAACAGAAGGATAGCATGCACTACAGGGGAAGTTTGCACAACTGGACAAAACAAAAGCTAAGAAGTTTCCTGAATACAACCAAACACTCCAAGGGACAGAATAGGGTCTGGGGACCATGCTTTCAGGGGACACCTAGGTCAACTGGTATAACAAAGTTTATTAAGAAAATGTTCTGCATCCCAGTTTGATGAGTGGCGTCTGGGATCTTAAAAGCTAGCAAGTGGCCATCTATGATGCATCTATTGATCCCAAGCCACCTGGAGCAAAGGAGAATGAAGAACACCAAAGACACAAGGAAAGTATTAGCCCAAGAGACAGAAAGGGCCACATAAACCAGAGATTTCATCAGCCTGA
>NW_004443971.1:5848082-5896769 GCF_000243295.1 Trichechus manatus latirostris
AGATGGTGCCTGGCTACCACCAATGACAGCCCTGACAGGGAACACATCAGAGAGTCCCTGATGGAGCAGAAGAAAAGTGGGGCACAGAACTCAAATTCTAGTAAAAAGACAAGACTTAATGGTCTGAGACTGGAGGGACAATGGAAGACATGCCCCCTGGACGCTCTGTTAGCCCAAAACTCAAACCTTTCCCGGGGCCAATTCTTCATACCAAGATTAGTCTCGACTATGGGACATAAAATGATACACGTGAAGAGTGTGCTTCTTAGCTCAAATAGATACATGAGATTAAATGGGTAGCTCCTGTCCAGAGGCCAGATGAGAAGGCAGAGAGAGTCAGGAGCTGGTTGAATGGACATGGGAAATCCGGGGAGGAAAGGAGGAGTGTGCTGTCACAGTATAGGGAGAGCAACTAGGGTCATGCAACAGTGTATGTATACGTTTTTATATGAAAGACTAACTTGAATTGTAAACTTTTACTTAAAGCACAACAATAAACAAAAAGTGTAAATTCCAATCTAACACACTGTGCTAGAATTTGTAGCATACCATTTCATAATCTCGACGATTCATTTGGATAATTGCACAAGTTTAGCACCATATCTTGGGAGCCAGCAGCATGGGATGGGAGTGGAGGGAGAAAATTAATATCTACCCAGTAACTACTATATAACTGACAGAGACCGACACACCTCACATATTTGGAATCATTTGTTTTCACAGTGTGAATAAGAATACCTATCTCTCAGTGTGGCAATTTTTACTGATATTTTATAGACAAGAAAACTGAATCTCAAGATATTAAATTATTTCTCCAATATTTAATAACTAGTAAGTGATAATTGGGGATTTATCTGAACCTCTGTTAACCAGGGACAAGTTTATCAGATAAGACTGGGAATAGCTTGATAAGGTAAGAGCCCCAAAGGGTCATAGCCCAATGCAGAACATAGGGTCTTGCATAGTAAGTAGTGAAAAAATACTGCTTAATAACTTGGAAATCCAGGACAATCAATCTATTTGTGACAAAGTGAAGGAACAGTGTTATTCAAGGCTAAATCTAGGAGAAATGCTTAAGTGTTCAACCCAAGTGGGGAGGAGTAATCAGATAATGATGCTCTGATTCAACAGACCTAGTTGCAAGGTACAGGAAATCAAATAATGGAGTAAGCAAATAATTGAACTTTGAATACTTAACATTCAACTCAGAGTAAGGTAACATTTATTGAGTAGCTGCTAGTGCTAGCTACTTATTTTTCAAAGTGGGTTTCACTTTCTTATTTAACCTTTACAATAATCTTTTTTTCACAGTTGAGGGAATTGAGCTTCCTGGAGGCTGTGACTTCCCTAACAGTACACACCAATAAGTGGTGAAGTCAGTGTTTGAACCCAGGTCTCCTTGCTCAATCCAGTGTTCTTAATATAACAAGCCAGGTTCATTTTTAGTAGGCATCTTACTTGTGCTGTCAATAGAATCTAGCATCTCTTGGCTTCCAGGACAGACAGTACCTTCCTCTTGTTTTTTTCTTCCAGTTCCTCCTCATCCCACAGACCTCGAACATTGGAGGGCTCCATAGTTCAGTCTTTGTATCTCTTCTCTTTTCTATCTACACTCTTTCCTTTGCACTTTTCTTAGGCTGGGTTCTCTAGAGAAGCAAAACCAATTAATATATGTTGACTCATAGTGACCCTACAGGACAGAGTAGAACTGCCCCATAGAGTTCCAAGGAGTGGCTGGTGGATTTAAACTGCTGACCTTTTGGTTAGCAGCCGAGCTCCTAACCACTATGCCATCAGGCCTTCTAATGAATATATAGATTTATGTCAAGGAAATGGTTCATGTGGTTGTAGAGCTGGAACACTCCAAGTCCACGGGTCGGGCTGGAGGCTTCCCCTGACTCATGCAGATGCAGGGGCTGGCGAACCCAAGATTGGCAGGTCAGACAGCAGGCCTCTGGCTCACAGGCTGCAGAGATCAACGAATCCCAAGATTGGCAGGTAAGATAGGAGGTAAGCTGCTAGCTCAAGTCCCACGAACCAGAGGTCGGATGAACAGGAGCCAGCTGCAGAATCCAGAACAAGCAAAAGCCTGTGAGCTTTGCCAGAAAGTTCACCTATACTGCATGCAGGCCATAACCCCAAAGAAACTCCCTTTCGACTAATTGGCTACTCATAACAGATCTCATCATGGAGGAAATTACATTATATCAGACCTCATTATGGAGGTGATTACATCATTACATAGCTACAGAACTACATCTTAACTGCCAAAACACTGAGAATCATGGCCCAGCCAAGTTCACACACAACCTTAACCAGTGCTCTAATCCAGTCTTATGGCTTTCAATGCTATTTCTACCATGACAATTCCAAAATTTATCTCTAGCCCAGAGCTCTCTCCTGACCTCTTGACAGCTCTACTTCAGTGTCCAAAAGGAGTCTCGAACTTAAACTCTTCCAAGCTGCATTCCTTTATGTTCCCCACAACTTGGTTGCTCTTGCTCTAGCCTCAGTCTTAGTTAATAGGAACTTCACCCTTTCAGTTGTTCAGGCCAAAAACCCTTAGAATGGTCTTTAACTTCTCTTTTTCTCACAGTCTACATCCAATCTATAAGAAAATGCTGCATCTTCAGTAAATATCTGGAATATGACCACATCTTATCCCTTACGCAGCTATCTCCTTGGCCCAATTCATTGTCATTTTTTTTTTATTGTTGCAGTTTAAGCGAAAGTTTACAATTCAAGTTAGTCTCTAATACAAACATTTATACATACATTGTTATGTGACCCTAATTGCTCTCCCTATACTGTGACAGCACACTCCTCCTTTCCACCTCTGATTTCCTGTGTCCATTCAACCAGCTTCTAACCCTCTCTGCCTTCTCATCCCACCTCCAGACAAAAGCTGCCCATTTAGTCTCATGTTTCTACTTGAGCTAAAAAGCACACTCTTCATGAGTATCATTTTATGTCCAACAGTCCAGTCCAATCCTTGTCTGAAGAGCTGGCCTGGGGAATTATTTTAGTTCTGAGTTGACAGAGAGTCTGGGGACCATGATTTCTGGGGTTCCTCCAGTCTCAGTCAGACCATTAAGTCTGATCTTTTTATTAGAATTTGATTTCTGCACCCCACACTTCCCCTGCTCCATCAGGGACTCTCTGTTGTGTTCCCTGTCAGGGTAGTCATTGGTGGTAGCCAGGCATCATCTATTTCTTCTTGTCTCAGGCTGATGAACTCTCTGACGTATGTAGCCTTTCTGTCTCTTGGGCTAATACTTTCCTTGTGTCTTTGGTGTTATTCATTCTCCTTTATTCCAGGTGGTTGGGACCAATTGATGCATCTTAGATGGCCTCTCGTTAGCTTTTAAGACCCCAGACACCACTCACCAAAGTAGGATGCAGAACATTTTCTTAATAAACTTTGTTATGCCAATTGCCCTAGATGTCCCCTGAAACCATGGTCCCCAGATCCTGGCCCCTACTACTCTGTCCCTTGAAGTATTTGATTGTATTCAGGAAACTTCTTAGCTTTGGTGTAGTCCAGTTGTGCTGACTTCCCCTGTAGTGTGTGCGATCCTTCTCTTCATCTAAGATAATTTTTGTCTACTGTTTAGTTAGTGAATAACCCTCACCCTCCCTCCCCACCCTCGTAATCATCAAAGAATGTTTTCTTCTGTGTTTAAACCATTTCTTGAGTTCTTATAATAGTGGTCTTAAACAGTATTTGTCCTTCTCTGACTGACTAAATTCACTCAGAATAATGCCTTCCAGATTCCTCTATGTTATAAGATGTTTCATGGCTTCATTTTTGCTCTTTATCTTTGCATAGTATTCCATGGTGTGAATATACTATAATTTGTTTATCCATTCGTCCATTGATGGGCACCTAGGTTGTTTCTATCATTTTGCTATTGTGAACAGTGCTGCAATGGACATGGGTGTGCATATATCTAGTCACGTGAAAGCTCTTATTTCTCTGGGATATATTGCAAGTAATGGGACTGCTGAATCATATGCTACTTCTATTTCTAGCTTTTTAAGGAAGTGCCAAATCAATTTCCAAAGTGCCTGTACCATTTTATGTTCCTACCAACTGTGTATAAGTGTTCCAGTCTCTCCACAATCTCTCCACCATTTATTATTTTGTGTTTTTTGAATTAATGCTTGCCTTACTGGGGTGAGATGGTATCTCAATTGTAGTTTTGATTTGCATTTCTCTAGTGGCTAATGATCGTGAGCATTTCTTCATGGGTCTGTTAGCCGCCTACATGTCTTCTTTGATGAAGTGCCTGTTCATATCCTTTGCCCATTTTTTAATTGGGTTATTTGTCTCTTTGTTGTTGAGGTTTTGCAGTATCTTGTAGATTTTAGAGATTAGACGCTGATCGGATTTGTCATAGCCAAAATTTTTTTCCCAGTCTGTAGGTTCTCTTTTGACTCTTTTGGTGAAGTCTTTTCATGAGCATAAGTGTTTGATTTTTTAGGAGCTCCCAGTTATCTAGTTTCCCTTCTGGTGTTTGTGCATTATTGGTGATGTTTCGTATTCTGTTTATGCCATGTATTAGGGCTCCTAGAATTGTCCCTATTTTTTCTTCCATGATCTTTATTGTTTTCAATTTTATATTTAGGTCTTTGATTCATTTTAAGTTAGCTTTTGTGCATAGTGTGAGTTATGGGTCTTGTTTCAGTTTTTTGCAGATAGATACTCAGTTATGCCAGCACCATTTGTTAAAGAGACTGTTGTTTCCCCAAGTAACGGACTTTAGGCCTTTGTCAAATATCAGCTGCTCGTAGGTGGATTAATTTACACCTGGATTTTCAATTCTGTTCCATTGGCCTATGTATCTGTTGTTGTACCAGTACCAGCCTGTTTTGACTATTGTGGCTATATAATAGCTTCCAAAATCAGGTAGTGTGAGGCCTCTCAGTTTGTTCATCTTCTTGAGTTATGCTTTACTTATACGGGGCCTCTTCCCTTTCCATAAGAAGTTGGTGATTTGTTTCTCCATCTCATTACAAAATGTCATTGGAATTTGGGTCTGGATCGCTTTGTATCTGTAGATTGCTTTGGGTAGAATTGACATTTTCAAATGTTGAGTCTTCCTATTTATGAGCAAGGTATGTTTTTCCACTTATGCAGGTCTCTTTTGGTTTCTTGCACTAGTGTCTTGTAGTTTTCATTGTATACATTTATTTATTCCTAAGTATTTTATCCTCTTGGGGGCTATTGTAAATTATATTGATCTGGTGATTTCCTCTTTGAAGTTCTCTTTGTTGGTGTAGAGGAATCCAAGTGATTTTTGTATGTTTATCTTGTATCCTGATACTTTGCTGAAATCGTCTATTAGTTTTAGTAGTCTTCTTGTGAATTCTTTGGGGTTTTCTGTGTATAAGATCATATCATCTGCAAATAAAGATACTTTTACTCTTCCTTACCAATTTGGATGCCATTTATTCCTTTTTCTAGCCTAATTGCTCTGGCTAAGACCTCCAGCACAATGTTGAATAAAAGTGATGATAAAGGGCATCCTTGTCTGGTTCCCATTCTCAAGGGGAATGCTTTCAAAGTCTCTCCATTTAGGATGATGCTGGCTGTTGGCTTTGTATAAATGCCCTTAATTATGATGAAGAATTTTCCTTCTATTCCTATTTTGCTGAGAGTTTTATCATGAATGAGTGTTGGACTTTGTCAAATGCCTTTTCCATATTGATTGAAAAGATCATGTGGTTCTTGTCTTTTGTTTTATTAATATGATGGATTACATTGATTGTTTTTCTAATGTTGAACCATTCCTTCAAACCTAGTAGAAACCCCACTTGATCATGGTGACTTATTTGTTTGATATGTTGTTGAATTCTATTGGCTAGAATTTTGTTGAGGATTTTTGCATCAGTGTTCATGAGGGATATGTCATTTTCTTTTTTTGTGTAGTGTCTTTACCTGGTTTGTGTATCAGGGTCATGCTGGTTTCATAAAATGAGTTAGGGAGTATTCCATCCTTTCCTATGCTCTGAAATACCTTTAGTAGTAGTGGTGTTAACTCTTCTCTGAAAGTTTGTTAGAATTCTCCAGTGAAACCATCTGGGCTGGGGCTTTTTTTTTGTTGGGAGTTTTTTAATTACCTTTTAAATCTCTTCTTTTGTTATAGGTTTATTTAGTTGTTCTACCTCTGTTTGTGTTAGTGGAGGTAGGTAGCGTGTATCTAGAAATTTTTCCATTTCCTCTAGGTTTTCAAATTTGTTAGAGAACAATTTTTCATAGTATTCTGTTACGATTCTTTTAATTTCAGTTGGGTCTGTTGTAATATCACTCATATTATTTCTTATACAGGTTATTTGCTTCCTCTCCTGTTTTTCTTTAGTCATTTTGGCCAATGATTTATCAATTTTGTTGATCTTTTCAAAGAATTAGCTTTTGGTCTTGTTAACTCTTTTAATTGTTTTTCTATTTTGTATTTCATTTAATTCTTGCTCTAATTCTTATTATTTCTTTTCTTCCGGCACCCAATGGCTTCTTTTACTGCTCTCTTTCAACTTGTTCTAGTTGTGGGGTTAATGTTTTGATTATGGCCCTTTCTTCTTTTTGAATTTGTGCATTTATTGCTATAAACTGACCCCTGAGCACTGCTTTTGCTGTGTCCCAAAGGTTCTGGTAGGATATGTTTTCATTCTTGTTTGATTCTATGAATGTCTTTATTCCATCCTTAATTTCTTCTATAACCTTGTAGTTTTTGAGCAAGATGTTGTTCAGTTTCCACGTGTTTGATTTTTTCCTTGCTTTTTCCGTTACTGATTTCTACTTTTATAGCTTTATGGTCAGAAAAGATGCTTTGTAATATCTCGATGCTTTGGATTCTGTTAAGGTTTGCTTTATGACCTAATATGTGTTCTATTTTAGAGAATGTTCCATAAGTGTTGGAAAAGAAAGTACACCTGGCTGCTATTGGCTGGAGTGTCCGGTATGTGTCCATGAGATTAAGTTGTTTGATTGTGGTGTTTAGATCTTCTATGTCTTTGTTTAGCTGCTTTCTGGATGTTCTGTCCTTCACCGAAAGTGGTGCATTGAAGTCTCCTACTATTATTGTGGAGCTATCTCTCTTTTCAATGCTGTTAGAGTTTGTTTTATGTATTTTGGAGCCCTGTCATTGGGTGCATAAATATTTATTATTGTTATGTCCTCCTGGCGTATCGACCCTTTAATCATTATATAGTGTCCTTCCTCAACCTTTGTGGTGGATTTAACTTTCAAATCTATTTCTTCAGAGATTAATATTGCCACTCCTGTTCTTTTTTGAGTGTTGTTTGTGTGATATATTTTTTTCCAGCCTTTGAATTTTAGTTTGTTTGTGTCCTTAAGTCTAAGGTGTGCCTGTTGTAGGCAGCATATAGACAGATCGTGTTTTTTTTCCATTCTGCCACTCTCTGTCTCTGTATTGGTGCATTTAATCCATTTGCATTAAGCATAATTATTGATAGGTATGAGTTTAGTGCTGTCATTTTGATGTCTTTTTTTGTGTGTTGTTCACGGTCTCTTTGTTCCGCTTAATTTTCTGTGCTGAGTCATTTTTCTTAACGTGTTTTCTTTTCATCTTTTTCATAGTTGTTGATTTTGTATTTGGTGTGATTTTATATTTTTATTGTTTTTTATTTTGATGTATGGGATTGTTAGTTTCCTTTGTGGCTACCTTAATATTTAGCCCTATTTTTCTAAGTTTACGCTAGTCTTTTATTTCTTTATATCTCCTTGACTTCCTTTCCATATGAAAAATCTATGTCTACCTTTTTTATTCCCTCTATTTTGTTTTAATGTTGTCATCTTTTACATGTTGACTTCTCTGTTTCCCTATTTTCAGTGTTTTAGCTTTGATTTATTTTTGTGACTTCCCTATCTAGGTTGATATCTGGTTGCTCTGTCCTGTTGTCTAGTCTTGTGTTGTTATCTGATGTTATTGATTTTCTAACTGGATGACTCCCTTTAATATTTCTTGTAATTTTGGTTTGGTTTTTGCAAATTCCCTAAAATTCTGTTTCTCTGGAAATGCCTTAATTTCACCATCATATTTGAGAGACAGTTTTGCTGGATATATAATTCTTGGCTGACAATTTTTTCCTTGAAACCTTTAATACATGTCATCCCATTGCCTTCTTGCCCTGTGGTTTCTGCTGAGTAGTCAGAGCTTAATCTTATTGACTCTCCTTTGTAGATGACTTTTCTTTTATCTTGAGCCACTCTTAAAATTCTCTCTTTATCTTTGGTTTTGGCAAGTTTGATTATAATGTGTCTTGGTGACTTTCTTTTGGGATCTACCTTATGTGAGGTTCGATGAGCATCTTGGATAGATATCTTTTCATCTTTCACTATATCAGGGAAGTTTTCTGCCAACAAATCTTCAACATTTCTCTCTGTATTTTCTGTTATCCCCCCGTTCTGGTACTCCAATCACTCATAGGTTATTCCTCTTAATAGAATCCCACATAATTCTTACAGTTTCTTCATTTTTTTAAATCCTTTTTTCTGATTTTTCCTGAAATAAGTTGGTGTCACATTCTTTATCTTCAATCACTAATTCTGACTTCTATTGCCTCAATTCTGTTCCTATGACTCTCTATTGAGTTGTCTAATTCTGAAATTTTATTGTTCATCTTCTGGATTTCTGATTACTGTCTCTCTATGGATTCTTGCAGCCTGTTAAATTTGTCATCATGCTCTCTTCTAATCTTTTTAAGTTCCTCTATTGTGTTTTTTGTATTTTGCATAATTTCCTTCCTGATCTCTTGAAGAATTCTGTATATTAATCTGTTGTATTCTGCCTCCAGTAATTCCAAGAAATTTTCTTCCTCTGGAAAATTTCTAGATTCTTTATATTGGGAGTTTGCTGAAGCCATTACGGTTTGCCTCTGTATATGATTTGATATTGACTGTTGGCTCCAAGCCATCAATAAGTTATTATATTTATTTATTTTATGTTTGCTTACTGTGTCCTAGCTTCTTGTTTTGATATGCCTTAATAGACTGCTTTTGTGCTGTAGTTTGATTATTGGTGTCTTTGAAGCTCTAATGTCAGGTGGTTAGAGTTGTTGCTAGGTATGTGAGCCCAGGAGTCCGTTTACTTTTCTTGTACGGATTCAGCTCAGGTGCCCAGGTAGATAGCCACCAAGTGTGTGGTGCAGGCTCTCACCTACAGTCCTAGACAGGCATGGATGATTGGTATAGGCACAGGCAACCGGCTGCAGCAGGGGGACACACGCTGAGCAATTCAGGGGGCTGACGGCTGCCCCTGAGTGTCCAGGATGAAATCGTGTCCCTGTTCCCTAGAGTGCGTAGGTGGATGGGTTTCGCAGCTGGACTATGAGCACCCAATGTTGTTGGCTGTAAGGGCTATGGGGGCACCTCTTAATCTTGAGCCCCTATCACAGGTGGCTAGGTGGTGTGGGTGGAGCCACCAGTCCTCAGGCTCCTGATGTGGGTAGGTGAAGACCCTGCTTAATGGGCAGAGCAGTGTCAAATGTCACGAAACTGCCACTACACAGCTGAAACAGTTGAAGTTAGACTTCAGGTATATACCCTGTTGTACTGCGGTAATGAAGGTCTACACTGTTGAAATGGGCCCCCACAAGTCTATGCAGAGGGAAAGGGACTAAAAGTCTGTGGACCCCTTATGCCTGTTCCTAGGAAAAGGAGCTGTGCCTACCCTGAGCTCCTGGCTTAGGGTGCTGGCAGATTATTTTTCCCCCATTTGTTAATTTGTTCTCTCTCCAAGGCAGGGAGAGTGGCTCAGGGCATGCGATGAGTCCTATTTCCTGCCCAGGGGACTCTGCAATTGCTGAAGCCATCCTGAACCCAGTGCAGAACAGGGAGCAGGAAAGTAAATGGGAAAGAGGTTTTTCCCTAAGGGGATGTTTTTGATCTGTGCCGTAGGCCAGACGCATATACTTATCTTTCGCGGATGGAGGGCTGCTTCTCACTGGTTCTGGATGGCCGAGTAGACTCTGTGCCACTGCGTCCCTCATGATGTGGAAAATGCCTCCCGAGCACTGCTGCTTGCCTCACCGCTCACCCTCGAGCTGATCTGAGCTGAAGTTCTCCGGCTTCTGCTGGGTCAGGTCTGGCAACTCCTTGCTGCTTACGCACTGTCTCTCCCTCCCCCGCCACTCAGTCCAATTCCTCAGCTTCGCCTTTGATGTTCAGGGCTTCTAGATTGTCATATATAATCAATTCACTTGTTTTTTCAGGTCTTTGTTGTAAGAGGGACTACCGGAAGCATCTGACCACTCTGCCAACTTGGCCCCGCCTCCTCTCATTGTCATTTCTTACATGGATTATTCCAAGAGAATTTCCTCCTTTTTACCTGCCTACTTTCAGCCCTCCAAGGAGCCCTCGTGGTGCAATGGTTAATGTGCTCTGCTGCTAACCAAAAGGTCTGCAGTTCGAACCCACCAGCTGCTTCATGGGAGAAAGATGTGGCAGTCTGCTTCTGTAAAGATTACAGCCTTGGAAACCCTATGGGGTAGTTCTACTCTGTCCAATAGGTTCACTATGAGTGGGGATTGACTGCACGGCAACAGGTATTTTTCAGCTTATTCTGCATATTGCAGGCAAGACAATCTTGTAAAACATAAGTTAGATCATGTCACTTTTTAGTTCATAACCAATTCACTCAGAGGTAAAAGTGAAAGTCCTAATAATGGTGTACAAGGCTCTACATGATCTTGACTGGTTGCTTTTCATTAAGCTTAGCTAAGCTCCCATTGCTAGAACTTTACCCTTGCTCTTCTCTCTGCATGGAACTTGCTTCCCCAGATACCTGCACTGCTTGCTTCTTCACCTCTATTTGGTTATTCTTAGCCACCCTACCTAAAGGGCACATGGTCCTCCCACATACAACTCCCTATCCCTGTTCTCTATTTTTCTCTGCAGCACTTATCACTGTCCAGTATATTCTATATCTAACTTACTTATATATTTTTTAATTGTGTCCTCTCCTCCTGCTAGAATGTGAACACCAAGAAGAATTTTTGCTATTTTATTTGCTGTTGCATCCCCAGTACCTAAAACAATGTCTGCCACATAGTAGACCATCAAACAAATGTTTAGTGAATGAATGAATGAGAGAGGGTGAGCAATAAGAATTTGGCACAGACAGGAAGAGGGTGGAGCTCAACATAACCCTTGCTAGATAGGCAGCCAAAACAGAGTTGATGACGTTCTGGGGAGTGTGTGTACTGAAACTTAACATACTCACTCTTCAGAAAGTTTCCCCCAATATCCCAACTTAGAGTTCCTACGTCCCAGAAACTTGAGAGATCATGAACCATAAAAGTATTTGTAATCAGTTGTGTAAACACAGAGTATAAGTCCTGACCCAATTTCTTTTGTGATGGTGCACAATTACAAATTGAAAAAATAAAAATAGAAAATGAGAAAAATATAACTTTGAGTATCTTATTATGGAAATCCTTATCACTGCCCTGTCATTGTGTCTCACCTCCACCCACAAGCCCCTACCCCATTAAGGCGCTGTCTATTTTTGGTAGAAAATGCAGTCTAGGAAAAGGAGCATGAACCCAGGAATCAGAGAGACTTGGCTTTACATCATCGCGGTCATACTACTTTTATTTAATTTTTTTCCAGTTACCATTGAGCCAATTCCAACTCATGGTGATGTCATGTGGGTCACAATACTTGCTAGCCACAAAATCCTGGTCAATTTGCTTGATCCTTCTGGGTCTCAATAATTACCTGTAGAATAGGCAGGATAAAATATACTCTATAGAGTAACTATGAGGATCAAATTACATATGTATATGAGTGGCACTTAATATGTGCTCCTTAAAAGGTTTTAACCTCTCTGAGTAAGAAGAGCAGGTACAGATAGAAAAGCAGAAACTGTTTATTGTTGCAACAGAAATTAAGGCCTAGAGCTTCTGTACTAATATTTTCCCTTATCCTGAGAATGCACAGATATATCTACAGGAGCTGTCTTGGACATGCAGGAAGGCCTAATGTCTTGACCTGAAATATTTATTGTAAATAACTGTCAATTGCCATTCAGGTTTTACTTGTATCTGAGGTAAGACCCAGAATCCAGACAACTTTAATTCCAGTGTAAGTTGGAATCATGAACTCCACGATGACCTGATCCAATGTGTTGACCTTGGCAAGTTGTTCTGGAGCATGCACTGTTGTGATATTCTTAGGCTGGCTGTCCAGTCACCCCTTGAAACTCTGTGCACAGAAGTCCTTTCTGAAGTGAATGTATGAGAAATGGCTCTCCCAGCTGTTCTTCCTGACTCCAGTACTATTACTGCTTTTGGGATCCTATCTGAGTCTCAGAGTACTTCAATGAGATCAAAGACTCATTGTCCAACAGAGTCTTAGGAAATTTTCCTAAACTCATGATGTCTATAGGTACCATGGGAGTAAGCAATGCACTATTCAAGTCCAATTCAAAAGAATAAAATTTGAAAATTGTCTATATAAATAATGCTTTTTTCATATTACATCTTCTTTTAAATTTTTTTTCTAAATTTACATCCCTTCAAACACCATCATCTCTCAGCAAGCAGCGGGTATAAATTGCACCCTTATTCACTTGCATTATCTTCTCTATTTTCTTCCCAATTCAGACCTCTTCCATTGTTATGACAAAAAAAAAAAAAAAGCAAGTGCTGAGCGTTTATTAAGAAACGAAGAATAGTAACCCTCTGATAAAAAAACCATAATCCAAATTAAATGCATTTGTTCTGGTGATCTAT
The DNA here is from genome assembly GCF_000243295.1 of Trichechus manatus latirostris. Lineage (NCBI taxonomy): Eukaryota > Metazoa > Chordata > Mammalia > Sirenia > Trichechidae > Trichechus > Trichechus manatus. The sequence goes on from NW_004443971.1 coordinate 5,860,839, forward strand.
TTCCAAAAAATAAATCATTGAAAACCTTGTGGAGCACAGTTCTACTCTGACGCACACAAGGTCATCATGAGTCAGGAAAGACTTGAGGACAACTGGTTTGGGTCCTATGACAGTTGTTTGATGTTTGGGTTCTCATCCAGCTGTTTGATGAGCCAAGATTTCTAAACTTTTCTGCACATTGGAATAACTTGGAAAGCTTAAAAAAAAAAAAACTGATTCCTATGTTCTACTCTCAGAGCTTGTTATGTGGTTGCTCTGGGTTACAGTCTGGACTTTGGAATTTGATCCCCAAGTGACTAAAATATGCACGCAAGTTTGGGGTCACTCTAAAGGGCCCCTGATATGACCCAGCCATTCATCACTGGAAAGTCAGTCTGAATCAAGGTGTTGCTAATTCCATGGAGCCAGAGATACTGCTCAGATCATAAGTGTCTTCTCTAATGTCTGGCATCCATGCGTTGTTATTGTTGTTAGGTGCCGTCCAGTCAGTTCCAACTTATAGTGTCCCTATGTACAACAGAACGAAACATCGCCCAGTTCTGTGCTATCCTCACAATCATTGCTATGTTTGAGACCATTGTTGTGGCCACTGTGTCAATCCATTTTGTTGAGAGTCTTCCTTTTTTTCTCTAACCCTCTACTTTACCAAGGATTATGTCTTTCTCCAGGGACTAGTACCTCCTGATAACATGTCCAAAGTATGTAACACAAAGTCTTGCCATCCTCGCTTTTGAGGAGCATTCTGGCTGTACTTCTTCCAAGACAGACTTGTTCACTCTTCTGGTAGTCCATGGAATATTCAATATTCTTCACCAACACCATAATTCAAATGCATCAGTTCTTCCTTGGTCTTCTTTCTCATTGTCCAGCATTTGCATGCATATGAGGATACTGAAAATATCATGGCTTGGGTCAGGCACACCTTAGTCCTTAAAGTGACGTCTTTGCTTTTTAACACTTTAAAGAGGTCTTTTGAGGCAGATTTGCCCAACGCAACATGCCATTTGATATCTTGACTGCTGCTCCTATGTACATTGATTGTGGATCCAAGTAAAATGAAATCTTTGATAACTTCAGTATTTTCTCCATTTATCATGATGTTGCTTATTGGTTTAGTTATGAAAAATTTTATCTTCTTTATGCTAAAGTGTAATCCATGCTGAAGGCTGTAGCCTTTGCTCTTCATCAGTAAGTGCTTCAAGTCCGCTTCTCTTCCAGCAAGCAAGGTTGTGTCATCTGCATAACGCAAGTTGTTAATGAGTCTTCGTCCAAACCTGATGCCATGTTATTCTTCATGTAGTCCAGCTTCTAGCATTATTTGCTCAGTATACAAACTGATTAAGTATGGTGAAAGGAAACAATACTGACTCACACCTTTCCTAATTTTAACCACACAGTATCCTCTTGTTCTGTTTGAACAACTGCCTCTTGGTCTATGCACAGGTTCTTCATGAGCACAAGTAAGTGTTCTGGAATTTCCATTCTTCTCAATGTTATTCACAACTTGTTATGATCCACACAGTCAAGTGCTTTTGCATAGTCAATAAAACACAGGTAAACATCTTTCTGGTATTCTCTGCTTTCAGCCAAGATCCATCTGACATCAGCAATGATATCCCTCATTCCACATCCTCTTCTGAATCCAGCTTGAATTTCTGGCAGTTCCCTTTTGATGTACTGCTGCAACCATTTTTGAATTATCTTCATCGTAATTTTACTTGCGTGTGATATTAAATGGTATTGTTTGATAATTTCCGCATTCCACTGGGTCACCTTTCTTGGAATGGACGTCCATATGGATCTCTTCCAGTCAGTTGGCCACGTAGCTGTCTTCCAAATTTCTTGGCATGGATGAGTGAGCACTTTCAGCATTGCATCTATTTGTTGAAATATCTCAGTTGGTATTCTGTCAATTCCTGAAGCCTTTGTTTTTCACTAATGCTTTCAGTGTAGCTTGGACTTCTTCCTTCAGTACCATCAGTTCTTGATCATATGCTACCTCCTGAAATGGTTAAATATCCAACAATTCTTTTTGGTACAGTGACTCTGTGTGTTCTTTCCATTCTCTTTTGGTGCTTCCTGGGTTGGTCAATGTTTTGCTCATAGAATACTTCAGTATTGCAATTCGAGGCTTGAATTTTTTCTTCAGTTCTTTCAGCTTGAGAAATGCTGAATGTGTTCTCAAGCCACCCATTGAAATCTTCTGTTCAGCTCTTTTACTTCATCATTTCTTCCCTTGGCTTTATATTCAAGAGCAAGTTTCGGAGACCCTTCTGACATCCGTATTGGTCTTTTATTTTTTTTTTCCTTTTCTGCCTTTTTAATGGCCTTTTACTTCCTTCATGTGTGATGTCCTTGATGTCATCCCACAACTAGTCTGGTCCTTGGTCATTAGTTTTTAATGCTTCAAATATATTCTTGTGATGATCTCTAAATTCAAGTGGGATATACTCAAGGTGGTACTTTGGCTCTCATGTACTTGTTCTAATTTTCTTCAACTTTAGCTTAAACTTTCACGTGAGCAATTAATGATCTGTTCCACAGTCAGTCCCTGGTCTTGTTCTGACTTTATAATATTGAGCTTCTCCATTGTCTTTCTCTACTGATGTAGTCAATTTGATTCCTCTGTATTATTCCATCCGGTAAGGTCCACATGCATAGTCACCATTTATGTTGTTGAAAAAAAAAGTATTTCCAATGAACAAGTGGTCAGTCTTGCAGAATTCTATCATGCTATCTCTCGCCCCATTTCTATCACCAAGGCTATATCTTCCATCTACTGATCCTTCTTCTTTGTTTCCAACCTTTGCATTCCAATCACCGATAATTATCAATGCATCTTGATTGCATGTTTGATGAATTTCAGACGGCAGAAGTTGGTAAAAATCTTCAATTTCTTAATCTTTGGCATTAGTGGTTGGTGTGTAAATTTGAATAATAGTTGTATTAAGTGGTCTTCCTTGTAGGCGTATGGATATTATCTTATCACTGACAGTGTCGTTTTTCAGGCTAGATCTTGAAATTCCTTTTTGTCGATGAATGTGATGCCATTCCTCTTCAATTTGTCATTCCTGGCATAGTAGACCATATGATTGTTCAATTCAAAATGGCCAATATCAGTCCATTTCATCTCAGTAATGCCTAGAATATTGATCTCCAAACATTCCACTTCATTTTTGACAACTTCCAATTTCCTTGATTCAAACTTTGTACATTCCACGTTCCGATTATTAATGGGTGTTTGCAACTCTCTTCTCATTTTGAGTCTTGCCAAGCTTGACTCTACTTTGAGGAGGTAGCTCTTCCTCAGTAGCATTTTGAGTGCCTTCTAACCTGAAGAGCTCAGCTGCTAGCACTATATCAGACAATGTTCCACTGCTATCCATCAGGTTTTCACTTTCCAATTTTTTCAGAAGTAGACCTCCAGGTCTGTCTTCTCAGCCTGTCTTAGTCTGGAAGCTCCACTGAAACCTGTCCACCATGGGTGATCCTGCTGGTATTTGAAATATTGGTGGCATATCTTCCAGCATCACAGCAAGATGCAAGCCACCACAGTAGGACAAACTGACAGATGATCTGTGGTGACATACATATATCATGCCAAAATAACTAATTTTGAAAGGTAAAGATTTATATCTCTGTCTATCTAGCAATACTCAAAGAGAAAAATCAACTAAATTATAAAAGGAAATGCAGAATATCTGTGGGTAGTAACTTTGCCATTACAAGGCACCAACTGAAGCAAAATAAAAGCAAGTGGAAAGCAGGCTTCAGCTGATAGCAGATCTCTGTTCCATAAATTGAATGCCCCATATAATCTGTATGTGAATATATCCTTTTGTAAACTTATCCCAACAATCAGGAGTACGGAAACTAGGACACCCCACACATGGATGTGAGAATAATAATTCCATTGTATAAACTCTAATTTGGAATATTTTTACTGGGGATTTCATTTCAAGTGGAGACCAGTGTAGCCAATTTCAAACCACCCCATCCTCTGATCTTTACCAGGGAGATGGCCACTTTGCATAGCACTGAGTTGCAGAGCAGGTCACTGTCGCTTAGGTTTTTAAGGCATGTAGAGTCAGACAGTGAAAAGGAAAGACTGACCAAAATTAAGTTGAATCCTGAGGGGAGGGTTTCAGAGTTGGGCACTCATACTGCTTCCCTTGTGGGGCCTACTCAATATACAAAGACATATAGAGCAGTGCTACTCAACAGAAATATAAGGTGAGCCACATGTGTACTTTAAAATTTTCTGGTAGCCATATTAAAGAAAAGTAAAAAGAAATAGATGAAATTAGTTTTAATAATGTATTTTATTTTATCCAAAATACATTATTATTTTAACATGTAATCAGCATAATTATTAATGAGATATTTTACATTCTTTTTTTCCTATTAAGTCTTTGAGATCTGGTTTATGTTTTACACAATTACAGCACACAATTTGGACTAGCACCATTCAAGCTCTCGATAGCCACATGTGGCTAATGGCCACTGTTTTGGATACTGCAAGTGTAGAAGAATGATGACTGGACCTGAATAAAGAAACACTGAGTTCTCAACCAAGATAATTAATTAGAGGACTTTGGGAAGATCACTTCACATAGCTGGACCTCATTTTTCTTCATCTTTAAAATGGCAGATTGTGTTAGGTAGACTCTAGACTGTTTTTGAGAGCATCGGTGGTTCAATGGTAAAATTCTCACCTTCCATGCAGGAGACCCAGGTTCGATTCCCGGTCAAGGCAGCTCATGCATAACCACCACTCATCTGTCAGGGGAGGCTTGCGTGCTGCGAGGATGCTGAATAGCTTTCAGTGGAGCTTCCAAACTAAGACAGCCTAGGAAGAAATGCCCAGAAATCTGCTCCCAAAAATCAGCTAGTGGAAACTCTATGGGTCACAACAATCTGATCAGCAAACAGTCATAGGGATGGTGCAGGACGGGGCAGTATTTTGTTCTGTTGTGCATGAGGTCATCATGAGTCTGAGGCTGACTTGACGGCAGCTAACGACAACAGTCATTTTTAGCCCTTATGCTCAATGGCAAGTCAAGGATGGGGGTGCTTGGACATACTGGACGAGAAGGGTCAAAGGCTATGTAACTGGAGCATTCCTAAGGCATGGCCCATGTGGGTGTGCTATTTCTGTCTCAACTCAGGGAGACTGAAGACTTGTCCTCATCTCTCACAGAAGCAGCAGGTTCTGAGTAAAGAGTCGAGCCTTTGTCCCACAACACCAAGGGAGTCTCTGGGCTGTGGTTCTGGGAAAACCTCACTGTTCAGATTGCTTAATCGAGAATTACATTTTGCTATTGACCGGAGTGGTCAGACGATGATCAGTGTGGTGTAAATCAAGCCCTTGACCCACAAACAGAAAGCAAAGCCCTTTTGATTAGTTTTTGAACAGCTTTATTAAAAAGAAAGCTGCAGACTTCCACGGTCTCTTCATTCCTGCAGCTGGTAGAAGTCATGAGGAACTGTCCCCCAGCCCCCACTGCAGCTGGTTTTCAGAGCAAGAATACGCTCAGGCACAGCACAGCTTTGTCTTCCCTCCTAGTCTAGGGTGTCCCTGGAGCTATGAGAAGTCTGTATTCACTGCCCCACTTTCAGATGAATGCCCTTAAATGAAATGGTTCTCTGTTTGGATCTCAGTCACGAAACTCCTGTTTTTGCTGGTGGGAGGCAGAAGTGACAATGGTGAACCGCTTGCCCTAAAACGAGAGAAATGTGCGCTCTGCCCATCTGTTCTCCTGAAGCACTGTGTGACTGTAGCCAGACGTCTCCCCGGGTCTGGACTTCAGTTCTTCCCTGTGTAAAACAAGGAGAGCCCTTTGCACTTCGATGGTGAGGATAATATTCAGGCATCCTGGAGCATTTCACAAGAAGGTTTAAGATGAAAGCAGGACACCATGATGAATCGTTTTGATGGACCCCAGAGAAGAAGCAGGATGGTAAATAACTGTCAAATCTCAGTTAACTGTTCAGACAGATGAACAGCAGTGCTACCTTGATGGGCAGGTCAAGGGAGGAGGGGGTGGCAGAGGGAGGAAGGAAGTGGAGAGGGCTGGGGAATGCCAACTGCTGGACCACCAAACAAGAAGGATGGCCAAGTTTGGGAACCTTCCCTCTGTTGTTAGAGGCCTTGATGAGCAAAACTGATTAGCTGTAGGATATCATTTAAATCTCCTCTTAAAGCATATCCAAGTCTTTAATCATTATCTCCCAAACCACCAAACAGCTCTAGACACACACCAGCGTCACTGAGAGACTTGTCAAGACTGAAACAGTAATTCACAAATTCACTAAAATTCCCTGCTCCACCGAGCAGTGTGACAGCTCCAGTGACTGCGGTAACATTTCTATTCAAACTGGCTTTGGAGCCGAAGCTATAAATATCCTTGCAATATTTCCTGCTTCAGAACATAAAGACAGCTTTACAGCACTGATAAAATAGAAATGACTTTCTCTCTGAGGTCTTGCTGGAATTTTAATGTCTGTTTTGCAATAAAGCAGCTCCTACACAATTTGATTTGAGGGAAAGAAAACAAACGGTCTAATTTAGTTACAATAATGACTCTTCTTGTATTGTTTGCCCTGCTTGCTTCTCTGGTTGCTCTGCTGTTAAAGTTGCTGCAGAAGAGCAGAGGGGATGATGTTTATGAGAATATTAAAATGGTTTCTTTATTATTTAAAGATACATTGTCTCCATCCCTTCTCACTGAAGAGCAACAATTTTTTTTTTTTTTTTAAAAGGGAGAAATAGAGAGAAGAAAATAAAGTTTACGGCCCTTAATAGCACTTTGTGGAAATTGCTTGTTAGAACTGTAAAACTGTTGACCAAAGATGACACAAATTTAAAAGGCTTTTGAAATGTAAAAGATCATAGCAGCTTTAATTATTCCACGCATGTTACCCCAGTCCTTATTAGTGCCTTCAGTGCTGAGTAAAGCAGCTTTTTCTTTTTTTTTAATCCATACACAAACCATTCCTTTGTAGACAGCATGATCTGGAAAGAAAAGAAAGGAGAGATTTGTGTTTGCACATGGATTTTGTGCTGAGGAAACAGTGACATGGAGCTGAGAACACAGCCTGAGGACGGAACAGGCTGTCTAGAGACGGAAACTGAGTCTTTGGAGGGAGGCAGCCTTTGATCTAGTGCTGATTGGAAATTTGACTATCGTGTTCTCTTCAGGCTTCTTGGCAAAGTGCTAGGGTTGGGTTCAGGTTAGAATTAGCTTTGAGGTCCCATAGGTGCCACAAATGTTTTGCACTCAACTACTGACCTAAAGATTGGTGGTTCGAACCCATACACTTGTACCCATAAGAAAAGGCCTGGCGATCTACTTCCGTTAAGATTACAGCCAAGGAAACCCTATGGAGCAGTTCTACTCTGTAACACATGAGGTTGTCATGAGTCAGGATCGACTCTATGGCAACTAAGAACAACAATGTTAGGGCTGAAGAAAAAAGCTGATGTCAAGTCAATCCTGACCCATGGTGGGTCCACATATGTCAGAGTAGAACTGTGCTCCATAGGGTTTTCAATGGCTTTTTCAGAAGTAGATCACCAGGACTTTCTTCTGAGGTACCTCCGAGTGAACTTGAACTTCTAAACTTTTGTTAGCATTTGAGCCTGTTAACCATTTATACCACCCAGAGTCTCCAGGGGTTAAGGCTACCACTAGTTTATCTTTGCACTGAGAAAGTATTCCTCCCTATTTGAAAGGAACTTCCTCCCAATGGCTTGCCAAAGTATCTCTCCTGGGTCAGATGTCTCCAGCAAAACTATGAAGTAGGAGCTCCCTCCCACTCTCTGTCTCCCCTGCAGCTGTAGGCACCTTCTCCCCTCTGTTGGTTCTGCTTGCTCCCATCTGCTCACAACAGACTGAAGGGCCTTTTTCCCTTTGGTTCTCAAAAATCCCTTCCATCCAAACATTCCACCTGGCTACGCCCACATCCCAGTATCCTGATATACCAACAATTCCTGTGCTTATTCTAAGTCAGTGCTTCTATGCAGTGTCCTACAAGTCATAGAGTCACAAAATGCTTAGTCCAGAAGGGAATTGATCTATTGTATTTCCTTTAGTTTTTACTGTGTGTCCTAGGACTCTTGAGATTTCACAAACTACTTCTGCAGCTACCCAGTGGAGAGGGACCTGCACAGCACTCCTCTGACCTCAGCCACAGCAGTTTCACTTTGATCAATTTAACATAAGGAAGAGTCATGTATTTTTAAGGGGTTCTGATGCTTTAAAAAAAAGCTTGAACACTGATCTTGTCCAAGTCTTCATTTTGTAGCAGAGAAAACGGAAGTGCAGAGAGGGGGGAAGCGACCCTTGTTTTCTCTCTCCTAGCTGAACAATGGCAGAGGGGGAGTGAGAACCCCTGGGGCTGACTATTGCAGGCCATGGAGAGTTCATCCCTCAGGAACTCAGTCACACTGAAGTGAAGGCACTTTCACGGTTTACCCATGTTAGGGAGATTTAATTTAAATAATAATAACAAGTGATTGGGATATCTTTGCCAAAAGGGACAGGTCACAAATGGTGGGAAATTCAGACAGGGGAAACTTTGGAAATAGATGTGTCGGTCAGCAGTTACCAACGCGTGGTCTGAGGAATCCTGTGGAGTCTCTGAGACCCTTTTAGAAGGTCTGTGAGGTCAAAACTATTTTCATAATGATAGTAAAGTATTATCTTTCACTATCTTGACAATGGTAATTAAAACTCCTGGTGCCTTAAAACTCAAGGCAATGGTACAAACTGTGCTCATCCCCCAATATATTCACTCACAGAAGAAAGAAAAGGGGGTGGGGAGAGAGAGAAAAAAAGGAAAGAAGAAGAGAAAAGAGAGGGAGGGAGGAGGGCAAGAGTAAGGAAAGAAACCAGGTTCATTTAAGAGTAATCTTGATGAAGCAGTAAAAATTGCAAATTTTATTAAATCTCAACCCTTGCGCACACATATTGTTAATAGTCCACGTGATAAAATGGGAAGTCACAGGAGGTTCATATGAATATATACCCAAGTGTGGGGTTGTCTCAAGGCAGAACCCTTGGGCAGTTGTCTGAGTTGAGAGCTGAATTAGCCGCTTTTTCATGTGCCACCATTTATGCTAGAATCAACTACCGGCCAACAAGCAACGGCTATCGAGATTGGTTGTTTGGCAGATTTTCCTTGAAAATAAATTAAGTGAGCCTGTCATTTCAAAGAAAACAATTGGCAGTTTCTTTTGTCAGTGATAATTTTTGTGTTTTCAAGTAAAAATTAGAATTCTGTAAAACTAGTATCTGCCACCGTAAGCTTGACAGCTTCCCAATACTTAAAGACTTTTCTGATGAGATTGAAGGTGATACTAATGACTGAAATCTTTTGATATTGAATAATGAAATATGTCAAAATTTGAAAGCTCTGCATTATTCAGGGAATCAATATTTTCCAAATGACCAGTGCTTGCTGTTACAGAATCATGTACTGGTAAAAGATCAATTCAGTGTGTAAGCTAGACTGATGGATTTTGATATGGCAGAGTATGAAAAGTTCATTGATATGGTCTCAGATTCTACAATGCAACCAATCTTTAAGAAACTACTTGTTGAGTTCTGATGTAATATTGAAGACGAAAATCCACAATTATATGAAAAGGCTATTAAAGTACTCTCTTTTCTAATAACATAACTGAGTAAAAAAAAACCCAAATACATTGCTGTCATACTGTCCCCATAGGACAGAGTAGAACTGCCCCATAGGGTTTCCAAGGAGCAGGTGGTGGATTCAAATTGCTGACCTTTTGGTTAGCAGCCAAACACTTAAGCCACTGTGCCACCAGGGCTCCAAATAGCTGAGTAAGGCCAGATATTTCATATACCTCAACCAAAACAACATACCACAATAATTTGATTGCAGAAGAATATTTGAGAATTCACCTGTCTTCTATTAAGCCAGTCATTAAAGAGATTTGCAAAGATGTTAAACAATGCCATTTATCCCATTAACCTTTTTTGTTCTGGAAAATATAATTATTTTTCGTAAAAACATGATATTTATGTTAGCATATAATAGGTTTTCTTTTTATTTTTAAAATGAATTAATTAATACTTTTTAAAATTTCTAAGATTAATGTCCTATATGAAAAATATCCACCACTTTTCTGTCAGTTTGTCACACTGCTGGCTTGTGTGTTGCTATGATGCTGGAAGCTATGCAGGGTTGCCTATGGTGGACAGGTTTCAGCAGAGCTTCCAGACTAAGACAGACTAGGAAGAAAGGCCTGCCAATCTACTTTCAAAAATTAACTAATGGAATCCTTATGGATCACAACAGAACATTGTCCGACTCACTTGCTTTGGACATGTCATCAGGAGGGATCATTCTCTGGAAGAGGATATTATGTTTGGTGAAGTAGAGGACCAGCAAAATTGAGGGAGATCCTAGGTGAGATGGATTGGCACAATAGCTGCAAAGGTAGTCTCAAACATGCCAGCGATTGTGAGGATGACACAGGACCAGGAAGCATTTTGTTCTGTTGTATATAAGGTCACCATGAGTTGGAGTCAACTCTATAGCAGCTATCTGTCTGTCTGTCTGTCTATCTATCTACCATAAATATAAGTAGATAACTCACGTAAAGAAAAGCTCTTTGGAGGTCCTTAACAATTTTTAGGAATTATAAAGGATCCTGGGATCAAAAGGTTTGAGAACAACTGCTGTAGGTTGTTTAGAAGACTTTCAAATTGCTCCTCAAGGTCCACTGACTAGGCTGACAGATTATTCCAGATTTCCACCAGTTCTCCTGAGGACCACCTCTATGTGTCCTATTGTTTAATTCCTTATTTAAATTCCTTCACATACTAAAACTTAAGCCGTGGAGGATAGCTTAAACAGTGTTAGACAGAGGCCTATTGACTGTGGTGGATTCCACAACCCTCCTTCTCTTTCTCTTGCCTCTGGGCTCCACCCCATTTTCCTGCATGAAGTTACCAAGGTTTCTTAACACATAAATCTAATACAAGCCCACTCAATGCTCTTTGTATTAACCCATCCACATAGATACAGCCCTAGGTGGGGAATTTTAGCAAAATACAGAGGAATAAACTTTCCTGGAATAGTTTACTTGTAGAAGAACTAAAACACAATTCTGAGCGATCAGTATAGGAAGAAATGGCCTGGCTTACTATTTTTTCACTGATTCCCTCTAAAGCTTTCTCATGTTGGGTGTGGTGGGAAAAGGCAGACACACTGGCAAAGCTCCATGATATGAAGTTTTGGTTGTGCCATCAACCAAAGCTTCTCTCTGGTTAAATCAGTTCAGGGAGTATGGAGTATGTTATTATGAATAAAGCACTAGGCTGGATGTTAGAAGATATTGATTCCATCCCAGGAATTTATCAATCAAGAATTTTGAGACTATGCAATGTGTCATCCACAGAGGATGGGAGGTTTCTTTCGTATGCACTGGGTGGTAAATGGTAAGAACACTGGAGTAGGAGAATCAGAGTATACTACACATCAAGCATCTGGCACTGTTCATAACACAGGGAAGGACTGGCATTGGTAGGATATTAGCATTTAATTTTGCATTAATATTGGTATGAGATATGGTGTAATGGTTAAGATTGTGTGTCAACTTGGCTGGGCCATGATTCTTAGGGTGTATATGTGATCGCTCCCATGATGGGATCTGCTGTGAGTAGTCAATCAGTTGAAACGGAGTTTCCTTTGGAATGTGACCTGCATTTGAATATAAGCAGATTTTCTGGCTTTTGCTGCTCTGGATCCTGCATTGGCTCCCGCTCGTCTGACCTCCAGTTCTTGGGACTTGAACTAGAAGCTTTCCTGCTGAACTTGGGATTCGTTGATCTTCACAGCCTGTGAGCAAGAGCCCTGCTCTCCAACCTGCTGATCTTGGATTCATCAGCCCCCGCAGCTATGTGAATCAGGAGAAGCCTTTATCCTGATCCACAGACTTGGGACATTCCAGCTTCTACAAACACATGAGCCATTTCCTTGATATAAATCTCTCTCTCTCTCTAAATATATATATATATGTATGTATATATACATATATGTGTGTGTGTGTGTTTGTGTATATACATATATATATATATACATATATATATATATGCTTTACAGGTTTTGCTTCTCTAGAGAACCCAGCCTAAGACGTATGGAATATTGGAAAAATTGTTAATCACTTTGAGGACTAACTTCCTCGTCTCTAAAATAGAAATTACTGTGAGGTGCAATGGGAAAAGGATGGTACTGGCATGTCAAGATGCCTGGCTTTTAGTTCTTACAGCAGCCACCATTGAAAAAGTGATCTTGGGCAAGTCAGTTCCCTGACCAGTTACTTAGTTTTCTCATCTGTAAAACAAAAGGGTTGGACCAAATAATCTCTAAAGTTCTATCTAGTACTGGCATTCTTTATTCTGTAATATCTATGATCCCTAAAATGTTAAAAATATTCCCTAGAGTACTTATTACATTTATGGCAGAGCAGGGCCTACAACTTAGCTTCTGAGTTAATAAATGGATTACTCTGTCTAAAGAGGTGTTCCAGGATAAACTCAACACCTAAAGAATTGCATCTCAATGATTCATGCTTAGAGACCAAGCACTGCAAACATGAGGTCTCTGTATGGTCCCCCTTCACCAAAAAAAAAACAACAAAAAAAAGACTTCTGTAGTCAAATGAGCAAGAGAGATACTGTCTCCTGAGGACCAGCTGTCTGGCAAGACTTCAAATATTTCCTAATTCCAATGGGTTGGAAATGCTACAACAACATTCTTCCTGGTGTCATTTCTTAGTTCCAGTCCCAACAGCAATCAAGAAGTGCAGGGAAGTGTCCTAACATTGAAAACAAGAAACTAATCAATCTCTCTCCAACTCTACTGAATTGGGGGAACAGTAAGACCAAGGCTGTATATGGCAGTATTATATGGAGAAACTGAGATGTAATATTTGCTGTATGTTTCATAACCATTTCATTAAAACGTTAATAGAAATTGAGCTATTTAAAAAACATACATTTCCTTATTTCCTTGGAGCTTAGATAGCTTTTCTTTTCCATCCAAATCATATGAAACAAAATCCATTTCTATGTTCATCTCATATAGGAACAATGACTCAATCATTTATTATCAAATGTTCCTCCTACCTTTGCCATGGTAATGACCCATTTCTGCACAGTTGATCAGATTAACCAGGCTATTGATTTGATTTGATCATGGAAGCAGTCCCTGAATTAAGTAATTTCATGTTTTTTGTCTTATGAATGAAAATCATATTCACCTAGTGTTTTGTAAAAAATGTGGTCTGTGTACTACCTGAATCAAAATTTTCTGTAGTGTATGGTATAAATTTAGATTCCAGGGCCTCCTTTCTACTCCTTCTAAATTAGAATCCTGAGGGTGGGGCCTCAAGACTCATGTTAACAAGTTTCCCAGGTGATTCTTCTGAAGGTCACCAATGTCCTAACTGCCAGACTAATACCATCTTTGCAGTCCTCATCCTACTCAGACTTACTGCAGTATTTGACAGTGTGGACCCCTTCTTCCTTCTTGAAACTCTTTCTTCCTGATTTCAAGAATGCTGAAGTCTCCCCCTCCCTCTGACTCCCTCTTATATGCCTTCCTTTGTTACTCTGTCCCTTCCTCTGGCTCTCAAATGTGAGTACTTGGTTGACAGTCCCATTGGGATTGTATCCAAAAGGGAAAGAGTGACTCCCAAAGAAAAGTCAGGGCATTGCTAACAGCGAAAAGAAGACAGGGGCTTAATAAGTAAAACCAAAAGTTGTCCACTACAAGTCTGTTTTCTTAGATTCTTAAGGTCAAATACTATTTCTCATTCTTATCTGAATCCTGAACTGTAGTGTAGTGTCTAATACTTAGGAAGCTTTCATTCAATCCCTGGTGAATTAATAATAAATAAATTGAATAAATGAATGTCAGACTCTAATTTGGGGGTCTCAGAAGCTCTAACTTTGCTATTGAAATAGCCTCTTAGCCTAGCTCTTTCTAACTCATCTTCAGAACAATCTTCAAAAAACTCAATATTGATCAAATTTGATCTTCTATTTAGATCTATTTAATGATATAATCTATGCCCTTAGAATTCAAGTACCTCCCTCATGTGATCCAGTATTCCCTTTCAGCATCAGCTCCTGTCTCCCCTTACATTGCAGCCCAAACACTCCATCTTCTTTGTACATGTATTTTACACTTCCTGCTTCAAAACATTTGCTTATGTAAATCCCTCAAGCATAAATGATTTCCCCATATCCATCTCTGACAGGAAAATAATTCTATTCATCTTTCAAAGTTCGTTCTAGATACTACCTTCTACAGTCAACAGATACTAATTGAGTTCCTTTTAAGTAGAAGTTACTGAGCTTGGTATTGGAAACAGAAATAAAGATGTGTTCTTTGCCCTTTATGGCCCTTGAGTTTAGGAATCACTACATTAGGAAAACTTCTCCCTCTGTGTTTTGATCTCTGTGGTTACACTTAATACATCTAAATCTGTTTTTTTTTTTTTTTTTAATTGAGACATATCATATTCCAATGACTAGACTGTCTACCATCCATCTCTGTTTGTCGTATTGTGGCTTTTGTGTTGCTATGACACTGGAAACTGTGCCACTGGTATTTCAAATACCATCAGGGTTGTCTATGGTGAACAAGTTTCAGCAGAGCTTCCAGACTAGACAGAGTAGGGAAACAGTCCTGGAGATCAACTTCTAAAAATTAGCCAATGAAAACCGTATGGATCACAGAATGTTGTCTGAAAGATCAACTTGCTTACTTTGGGTGAGTCATCCAAAGGGACCAATCTCTGAAGAAGGACATCATGTTTGTTAAAGTGGAGGGCCAACAAAGGCAAGGGAAACCCTCAATGAGATGGTGTTATGGATTGAATTGTGTCCCCCAGAAATATGTGTTGTAAATCCTAACCTATATGCCTGTGTTTATAATCCCATTTGGGAATAGGTTGTCTTTGTCATGTTAATGAGACAGGATTAGTGTAGAGTGTATCTTCAGTCAATCTCTTTTGAGATGTAAAAGAGATTAAACAAGCAACAGAGAAGCAAGCAGAGATGGGGGAAGAGAGATGCCAAACCACATGAAGATCGCCCTGGAGCAGAAGCTCAGAGATATGGACTTTCCTCCAGAGTAAACAGAGAAAGAAATCCTTCCCCTAGAGCCAGCACCCTGAATTTGGACTTCTAGCCTCCTAAACTATGAGAAAATAAATTTCTGTTTGTTAAAGCCACCCACTTGTGGTATTTCTGTTATAGCAGCACTGGATAACTAAGACAGATAGATTGACACAATGGCTGCAACAAAGGACTCAGACATGCAAATGATTGAGAAGATGATGCAGGACTGGGCAATGTTTTGTTCTCCTATACATGGAGTCGCCATGAGTCAGAACAGACTGCACAGCAACTAAGAACCACAATGACTAGAATGTAAGTTTTTCAATGGCACAGACAATCTAGCTTTCTATCTCTTAGAATGTTCATACTACTTGCTCAACAAATACTTGTTGCATGGAATTGAATTTAATTGATCCCAATCCCTTTTTTGAGAGATGAAGAGAGTGGAGTCCAGAGAGATTAAAGGAACTAACTAAGGTCAAATAGCTAGTTAGTAACAGAGCCAGAATTACTTTTATTTCCTTTTAATGCTCTCATTCAAGTTCAAAAATAAGTGTGGCTGCGGAAATCTACTTCTGTACTTCAATATTTGTTCCTTTCACATTAGGTGTGTATGTCATCCACTTCACCTTGGTGTCTACAGACAAACTGCATTATTTTAGTTTATCCTCATGCTAATTCATTTTCTTTTCTTTGATTATTTTCATGTTTTTCTTTGGAGTTTATTCAGCTCTGTCACACACACATCTTCTGAAGTGTGCACCAGGGGTTACATGCAATATTCAGCTACAACCACATCCTGGTGGATGATAATAACGCCTGTGCCTTCCCAGCGTCCCAGCCTCCTTCCCGATCACATCCAGGTAATTGCTCGTCTTTTGGCAGTGACGGCAGCATGTGGAACAGACATTTCAGGGAATGGATATAACGGTTCCAATATCCCTATTCCATGTTGTAACTGGTAGTGAACCCATCATTATACAGTTATCATGTGTATTTACTGTTTTCACTAAATCCATTCTGTACACATGCTCATCTTGAAACTCGTGAGCTAAATATCTGCTCAGCCTCACAACCTGTAATTTACTCACATTTGCTCTGTGTATTACCACCTGGAAGGGTTTAGTTCCACCTACAAACTTCATTGTGTGCTATTTTCAAGACAATTCCTTAAAAAATCATACTAGATACATTTCATTATCAATGTCCTTGAGGTTTTTCTACTATTTGCAGTAAAATACAGAAAAGCACCTTTTACTTCATCTTTTGTTTCTTGACTTTAAACCAGTACCTTATCAATATTAACAAAGCATTTTCCCTTTCCCATTCCATGCTTTTAACGGTCTAAAAAATTCTTTAAAAAACTGAAAAAAGATTTTTGAGATTTTTACCAAATACACTCATTGACTTTCCATGTTCACATATTCACCAGCTCTTCAAATAGTTCCACTAGATAAGTGAGATATGATGTACTTTTCCGGAACCAAAAGAGATAATGTTCACTTTGTGTTGGTGACCCTTTCCCATCCTATAGAATCTTCTAGTTATTTCAGCAGACATTACACATGCTGCTCTTGAGTCTCCTTAAAAGTGTCTAAGACAGTTCCCGGAACATGGTAGTGCTCAAAGGAGGTTAGTTGTCTTTTCCTTCCCATGAGAAACTTGAATTATTTGTGGTAAGTTATAGGTGTTATTGGTGCCAGGAAGGACAGGAAACCTGAGAACTCAGGTAGTTCTGGCTCTGCCCTTCCCCACTCTGTATCTTAGTTTGCTTATTTGTAAAAAATCAGATGTTTGCAGTCAATGACCACAGAGGTTTCTTCTAGCTGCATTTTCTTCAAGGATTCTCAAATCTATTTTGGCCTCTGTTTTCACATTCACGATTCGTCTTTCAAGACATTTTGCTAGTCAGAGTTTGTTACCTTGTCTGGTGTGTCAGTTAATGTTGCAACATCAAGTACATTTATCAAGATTTCTTTGCCTTCAACCTCTCTACAGAAAAGGATAGATTGGAGTGTGGCTACCTTTATGAACAATAACCAAGATGAACAAAACTCCCTTTTCTTAATCATAAATACATTTTTTGTGTTATGCTCTTTTTTTCTACTTTTGAGTGTGTATTTTTCTTTATTTCTTTCCTCTTTTTTGTATAATACCTGTTGCCGTCAAGTCAATTCTGACTCATAGTGACTCTATAGGACAGAGTAAAACTGCCCCATAGGGTTTCCAAGGAGCAGCTGGTGGATTCAAACTGCAGACGTTTTGATTAG
Source organism: Trichechus manatus latirostris (assembly GCF_000243295.1). NCBI lineage: Eukaryota > Metazoa > Chordata > Mammalia > Sirenia > Trichechidae > Trichechus > Trichechus manatus. The sequence continues at coordinate 5,878,273 of NW_004443971.1, forward strand.
CTCTTTAACCACTGCAGAAGAGATCTAAATGGTCTCAAATAGGCTCTCTATGGCTTCTTGTGTTTTAGATCTATACTCAGAGAATTTTAGAAGTAGAAAGACATTTTCAAGATATGTTATAGTAGAAAGAGCATCCAGCTGTTTATTCCTAAGTCATAGGCTGTATGATTTTAGGAAAATGACTTAACTTCTCTGATTCTCCATCTGTAAAATGAAGGTTACAATAAAAACAGATAACACTCTGCTGAAGATCAAGCAAAAAAGAGTATAAAGCACACTGCAAACCCTTCTACATAAATGTTAGTTGTTATTATTAGACAGCCATCTAGTCTCCCCATTGGCTTGACAGTCTTTTGGAAACTGGTGTTTGAATTCATTTTTGAATTCTAGTTTGCACCAGACATGTTCCGTTTTCTAAAGACTGAATGGAACCAGCTTTCTATTTCCACATGGGCTATCTTTTCCTTTTTAGAGCACAATGACTGTGTTCTGACAAGGGCCTCTTTCCTATGATAGCCATTTGGCAGGGTTTTTTTCTGAGTGCCTGTTCAAGCAGAACTGTTGGTTGCAAAGGTGAAAGAGATTTTGACAAATGGAGAAATGGGAGAAAGTCTGAGCTTTGTTCATTAACATGCAAGCCTCTTTGTATGTGTGTGGGGGTGGGGGACAAAATAGGGCGGGTTAGACATATGAGTTATAAACTTGATGCTTAATTTCGTTATGGAAACAAATCTGTGTCTGGTGGAAACACATGGCACCCCAGTCCTCAGGCCATCAGTGTTGGGGAAGCCTGCTTCGTTTAATTGGTAAATCATCTGTCTTGCATTGTCCTCTACCAGCATTATCTTCCACGCAGCTGCCTGCCTAGCCTAATTTAAATATGATTGAGCAGGATAGCCTCCTGTCCCTCCTGCCAGGACACTCATAGCACCAGATTAATGTTAATTGGCATTTCCCACCCAGCCATCAATGATTTATAGATTGTGTTACCAGTCTAGCCAGGAGGATTGAGATGAGGATATCTTTATTGCCCCCTTTTCAATGGAGAGGATTTGGCCCATTACCCCTGTGCTAATTTTCTTCATTTGTCTGCATGATCCATTGTGTGAGCAGCTGTCATGCATGCAGGTGGGGTCTCCTCGAAGCATGCCGGGCAAATTCCCAGATTCCAGGTCACTTTCCTGGATTATCTTTCTCTTTTTCAAAAAGGGTAACTAATCTTCCAGGTGACTGGGAAAATCACCTTTTCCTTTTTTGGAAAGTCTAATGGGAAGTTTATTCATTTGGTTCAGGCAACATATTTCTAGTGACCACCTTTTATGTGTAAGGCATTGTGTTAGGTACTGTGGGTGATAGACATGAGGGCGGTGCCCTTAGGAACGTGTATTCTGGACGAGTCCACAGACGACAAACCACGCTTGGAAATAATCAAGGGCCAGAGCAAGGCTGTAATAACATTTGTCCCTGAACTCTCACCTGGTTTTGTTACTTAGATTCCAATCTTCGATCTATTTCCCTTTCTTCCTTCTCATTTCTATAGAATTCTCCTTAGAGGCTGTTTCAGTATTTTTCCCCCTCAATAGCATTTTTAAGTTATTATTTTTAAAAGTTAAACATAGAAAACTAGATGATAATATAACACCCATGTGCTCACCCCTTAAATATTTTTCATATTTGATTAAAAAATATATTTTTTAAAAGAAAATGTTACTGATAAAATGAAATCTCCCTCAGTTTTCTTCTTGTCCCAATGCCTTCTCTTTCTCTAAAGAAGTTAATAGTATTGTGGATTTGGTATGTAGATATCAAATTCGTGCTTTTAACCTTAACTGCATGTGTATTTATCCATAACAATATATAGTATCATAATGTACTTTTTAATTTGCAAAAATGACATCATACTGTAAATATCCTTCTGTAACTTGCTTTTTTCTGTCAATGTTATGATTTCCAGATCTGTATCATTATGCATAGTTCTATTTCATCTCTTTTAATTGCTGGATAATAGACTGTCATATGCATACAGAAGTTTATCCTTTCTTCACCTAATGGGTATTTGATTTTTCCTACTTTTTTGTTTTGTTTGTTTTTTTTCTATAACCGACAATGCTTCAGTGAATATTTTTATAGACGACTCCTTTGGCACATGAGGAAGAATTTCTCTAGGGTATACACTAAGAAGTGGAATTGCTGGGTCATAGGTTATAACATATACAGTTTTACTAGATATTGCAAATTGCTCTTCAAAATAGTTCTGCCAATTTATACTGTCACCGGCAGTGTTTGAGAGTTCTCATTTCTCCTCTTCCCTGCCATAGCTTTGTATTGTCTGACTTAAAGATCTTTTCCAGTCTGATGGAGTTAAATAGTGTCTCACTGTTATAATTTATGTCCCCCTGATTGAAGTTAGAACATTTTTACAAAGTTATTGTCCCTTTGAGTTTCTCTTCAGTGAAGTGCCTTTTTGTACCTTCATTCATTTTCCTATTTGTCTTTTCTGAAATTGACTTGTAAGAATTCTTTTTTCTATTTTGAATACTAATATTTTATCATTTATGTGTCCTGTAAATCTCCTCTGCTGGTCTGTAGTATGCCTTTATTTTGCTTATGGTGTCTTTTGCTTCACAGATATTTTTACAATTTGAAGATTTCTGTTTTTGTTTTTATAGTTAAGAAATACTCACCCACTTCAAGGTTTTACTATTTTCTTCTACATTGCCTTCTAATAGTTTTAAATAATCTTTTTTTCTTTTTTCCACATTTATGTCTTTAAACATCTAGAGTTTTTTACTTTATTGTTTTGGTTTTTTATTGGTTGAGGTTATTGATGTTGTTAGGTACTGTCAAGACAGTTCCAACTCATAGCAATCCTATGTACAACAGCATGAAACACTGCCCAGTTCTGTGCCATTCTTACAGTGGTTACTATGATGGAGCCCATTGTTGCAGCCTGTGTCAATCCATCTATTGAGGGTCTTCCTCTTTTTCGCTGAACCTCAACTTTACCAAGCATGATGCCAAGCATGGTATCTCCTAGTAACATGTCCAAAGTACATGAGACAAAGTCTCACCATCCTCGCTTCTAAGGAGTATTCTGACTGTACTTCTTCCAAGACAGATTTGTTTGTTCTTCTGGCAGTCCATGTCATATTCAATATTCTTTGTCAACACTGTAATTCAAAGGCATCAATTCTACTTCTGTCTTCCTTATTGTCTAGCTTTCACATGCATATGAGGTGATTGGAAACACCATGGCTTGGGTCAGGCACATCTTATTCCTCAAGGTGACATCTTTGCTATTTAACACTTTAAAGGGGTCTTTTGAAGCAGATTTGCCCAATGCAATATGTCATTTGATTTCTTGACTGCTGATTTGATAGCCGTTGATTGTAGAATTAAGTAAAAGGAAATCCTTGACAACTTCAATCTTTTCTCCGTTCATCATGATGTTGCTTATTGGTCCAGCTGTGAAGATTTTTGTTTTCTTTATGTTGAGATGTAATACATACTGAAGGCTGTAGTCTTTGGTCTTCATCAGTAAGTGCTTCAGTTCCTCTTCACTTTCAGCAAGTAAGGTTGCATCATCTGAATATTGCAGGTTGTTAATGAGTTTTCCTACAATCCTGGTGCCATGTTTTATTATTCTGCATATAGTCCAGCTTCTCAGATTATCTGTTCAGCATACAGATTAAATAAGTATGGTGAAACAATGCAACCCAGATGCACACATTTCCTGATTTAAAACCAAGCAGAAAACCCTTGTTCTGTTTGAACGAATGCCTCTTGATCTATATTCAGGTTCCCCATGAACACAATTAAGTGTTCTGGAATTCCCACTCTTCCCAATATTATCCATAATTTGTTATGACCCACACTGTCAAATGCCTTTGCACAGTCAATAAAACATAGGTAAACATTTTTCTTGTATTCTCTGCTTACAGCCAGGATCCGTCTGACATCAGCAATGCTATCCCTCATTCCACATCCTCTTCTGAATCCATATTGAATTTCTGGCAGTTCCCTGTCAGTGTGCTGCTGCAACCACTTTTGAATGATCTTTAACAAATTTTACTTGAGTTTGATATTAATATTTTTTGATAATTTCCTCATTCTGTTGGATCACCTTCCTTTTGAATGAGCACAAATATAAATCTCCTCTAGTAGGCTGGACAGGTAGCTGTCTTCCAAATATCTTGGTATAGATGAGTGAGCACTTCCAGTGTTGCATCTGTTTGTTGAAATATCTCAATTGGTATTCCATCAATTCCTGGAGCCTTGTTTTTTGCTAATTCCTTCAGTGCAGCTTGGATTTCTTTCTTCAGTACCATAGGTTCTTGATCATATGCTACCTTCTGAAATGGTTGGGCATCAACCAATTCTTTTCGGTACAGTGACTTTGTGTAGTAGAAATCTACTTAGTTTTCCATATGAAAAGACTATTGTTTCAATATTTGAATCCAACTTATTTTGTCCACCTTCTCTATCATATGCCAAGGTCCCAGTATTGTATAGATCACTTACTAGGCTGCTAATTCAATTGTATTGACTGTTTTATTATCTCTGTGTCTATACCATGTAGTCTTAGTTTTGACATCTTTATCATAATATTTGATATCTTTTAGGATAACTCAGCATTTTAATTTTGGGTTTATGGGTTTTATGCTATTCCTTGTAATTTTTTATTAATTAAAAAATATACCAATATTTTTGTCACTGCCATGTTCTTGCCTTTGCAAACACTAAGGTGTTATATTATCTCCGTTTCAGAATCTGTGTTTTCAAACAAGTCACACACTTTTGACTCTGACTTATCTCAAGAAGAATCTGTTGCATTCTTGCTCACATTGTATTTTGCTATCAAAACAGCCTATATCCTCAAACTTTTATCCAGAATGTGAATCTCAGAATCTTGAATTCTGACTACCAATCCAAAAGATCCTTGTACTATTTATCCAAGATATCTCAAGACCAACATAGAAATCAGACTTTTGGTGATAATTCCCTGAATTTCAAAAACAAACATATTTTGTAAGTTCTCAGCACACGACTTCCTGCAATGATATCACCTAATACAAAGCCAAAAATCAAAATCAATCAAACAGCAAGGGTCCTTAGAGAAGCTGAAGTAGAGATAAAAATGATAAGATCTATGAAGATTCAGAGGAAGTTGAGATTACATCTGGTTGGAGCAATCCAAGAAAGTAAACACAAAATCTATAGTAATGAAAGAAAAGAAAAGAAAATCCAAGAACAAAAGAAGCTCAGCACAGGAAAGTAAGAGAAACAAAGGAAACATCAGCATCACACAAAAAAACACAACAATATGACAGCAATAAACTTATACATATCAATAGTCACACTGAATGTAAATGGCTTAAATCCACCTGTAAAGAGACAGAGAGTGGTAGAATGGATAAAGAAAAACATGACCCATCAATATGCTGTCTACAAGAGACACATCTTAGACACAAAGACATAAATATATTAAAAATCAGAGGATGAAAAAAAATATATCAAGCAAACAGTAGCCAAAAAAAGGGCACAAGTGGCAATACTATTCTCAGGTAAAATAGATTTTAAGGTAAAATCAATAATAAAAGACAAGGAAAGACATTATATAATGATTAAAGGGGCAAACCACCAACATATAACCTTAATAAATGTATATGTACCCAATGACAGGGCTCCAAAATACATATAACAACCCTAACAGCACTGAAAAGAAAAATAACTCCACAACAATAATAGACTTCAACACATCACTCTTGGCAAAGGACAGAAAATGTAGAAACAAACTCAACAAAGGTACAGAAGATCTAAAGGTCAAAATCAACCATTTGCCCTCATGGACATATATAGAACACTCCACCCAACAACAACAAAGTATACATTCTTTTCCAATGCACATGGAACATTCTCCAGAATAGAGCACATTTTAGGCCACAAAGCAACCCTCAATAAAATCCAAAACATTGAAATAATACAAACTATTCTTTCTGATCAAAATGCCACAAAAGTAGAAATCAATAACTGGAAGATCAAGGAAAACAAATCAAATACATAGAAACTGAATACTACCTTGCTTAAAAACAATTGGGTAATAGAGGGAATCAAAAAACTTCTAGAATTAAATGAGAATGAAAATCCATCATACCAAAACCTTTGGGAATCAGCAGCAAAGGCAATGCTCAGAGGTCACTTTATAGCAATAAATGCACACATCAAAAAAGAAGAACAGGCCAAAATCAAATCATTAACCCTACAACTCAAATAAATATAAAGACAGTGACAAAAGAAGTCTACAGTCATCAGAAGAAAGGAAATAATAAACATTAGAGCAGAAATAAATGAAATAGAGAACAGAAAAACTATACAAAGAATCATCAAGACCAAAAATTGCTTCTCTGAAAAGATTAACGAAATCAAAAAAACACCAGTCAAACTGACAAAAGAAAAACAGGAGAGGAAGCAAATAACCCAAATAAGAAATGAGATGGGGAACATTGAAACAGACCCAAATGAAATAAAAAGGGTCATAACAGAATACTATGAAAAACTGTACTCCAACAAATTTAAGAACCTAGAGGATATGGACAAATTTCTAGAAACATACTATCTACCTAAACTAACACAAGCTGAAATAGAAAATCTGAACAGACCTGTAACAAGAGAAGAGATTGAAGAGGTAATTAAAAAACAAAAAAAGTCCCGGCCCAGATGTCTTCATCAGAGAATTCTACCAAACATTTAGAGAAGAGCTCACACCAGTACTACTCAAACTACTTCAGAGCATAGAAAAGGAAGGAATACTTTCATTCTATGAAGCCAGCATAACCATGATCCCAAAGCCAGGGAAAGATACCACAAAAAAAGGAAATTACAGACTAATATTTCTTACAAATATAGATGCAAAAATTCTCAACAAAATTCAAAATTCAAGCCAATAGAATTCGGCATCATATCAAAAAAAAAAAAAAAAAAAAAAAAAAAAAAAAAACAAAAACAAACAAACACTACGACCAAGTCGAATTCATACCAGGTATGCAAGGATGGTTCAACATTAGAAAATCAATCAATGTAATCTACCACATAAATAGAAAAAAAGAAAAAAATAATGTGATCATCTCAATCGACCAAGATGAGGCCTTTGATAAAGCCTAACTTCCATTCCTCATAAAAACTCTCAATCAGATAGAAATAGAAGGAAAACTCCTCAACATAGTAAAGGGCATATATCCAAAACCAACAGCTAACATCATTCTCAACAGAGAGAGGCTGAAAACATTCCCCCTGAGAATGGAAACAAGACAAGGATGCCCTTTAACACCATTCCTATTTAACATTGTGCTGGAAGTCCTAGCTAGAGCAACAAGGCAAGAAAAAGAAATAAAGGGCATCCAAATTGGAAAGGAAGAAGTAAAACTATCCCTATTCACAGATGATATGAACCTATACATACAGAACCCCAAAGATTTCACCAGATCACTACTAGAACTAATAGAGTCAGCAGAGTAGCAGGATACAAGACCAACATACAAAATCAGTTGGAATCCTATACACCAACAAACAGAACTTCAAAAAGAAAATCAGGAAAACAATATCATTTATAAACCAAAAAAAAAAAAAACTGTTGCCATCGAGTCAATTCTGACACTCAGCCACCCTATAAGACAGAGTAGAACTGCCCTATAGGGTTTGCAAGGAGTGGCTGGTGTGTTCAAACTGCTGCCCTTTTGGTTAGCAGCCAAACTTTTTTTTTTTAATTTTTTTATTGTACTTTAGATGAAGGTTTACAGAACAAATAGTTTGTAATTAAATAGCCAGTACACATATTGTTTTATGACATTGGTTAACAACTCCACGACATGTCAACACTCTCCCTTCTTGACCCTGAGGAACTTTTTTTGGTGAAAATATACATAGCCAAAGTTCCACCATTTCAAAAATTTCTACAAGTACAATTCAGTGACATCAATTGCAGTCTTCCAGTTGTGCTGCTATCCTCACAATCCTTTTCCAGATTATTCCATCACCATTATCTTCAACTCACTGTCCCCTAGGCTTCCCATCAAACCTTTTGAGTTGCTGTTGTCAATTTGATCTCACACAGATAATTCTTTTTCTTTTTTGTACCTTAGATGAAGGTTTGCAGAATAGTTTCTCATTAAACAGTTAGTACACATATTGCCCTATGACAATGGTTACCAACCCCATGACATGTCAACACTGTCCGTTATCACCAGCTTTCCTGTCCTCTTCTGCCTTCTATCCTTGTCCCTGGACTGCTGTGCCTCATTAGTTCGCTTTTGTTTTATGAGGCTGTCCAATCCCCAGCTGAACGGTGAACTTCAGGAGGGGCTTCACCACTGAGCTAAAAGGGTGTCCTGGGGCCATATTCTTGGGGTTTCTCCAGTCTGTCAGGCCATTAAATCTGGTCTTTTTTTGTGAGTTAGAATTCTGTTCTACATCCTTTTCCAGTTCTGTCCAGGACCCTCTATTGTGATCCTGGTCAGTCAGTGGTGGTAGCCAGGCACCATCTAGCTGTACTGGACTCAGTCTGGTGGAGGCCATGGTAGCTGTGGTCCATTACTCCTTTGGACTAATCTTTTCCTTGTATCTTGTTCTCTTCATTCTCCCTTGCTCCTGAAGGGGTGAGACCAGTGGAGTATCTTAGATGGCTGCTCACAGGCTTTTGAGACCCCAGACGCTACTCACCAAGGTAGAATGTAGAACATTGTTTTTATAAACTGTATTATGCCAATTGAGCTAGATGTTCGCCTAGCCCATGGTCCCCATAGCCCTCCGCCCAGCAATTCAGTCCCTCAGGGAGTTTGGAAGTGTCTATGGAGCTTCCATGACCTTTCCTTGTACAAGTTGTGCAGAAGCCAAACTTCTAATCACTGTGTCATACCATTTATGCTGTTGTCATTGTTAGGTGCCATTGAGTCAATTCCAACTGATAGCAAACCTTTAGGACAGAGTAGAACTTCCCCATAGGGTTTCCAAGGAGCAGCTGGTTGGATTTGAACTGCCAACCTTTTGGTTAGCAGCCAAGCTCTTAATCACTATGCCACCAGGTCTCCTATACCATCTATAATAGACCCTAAAAAGAGTAAAAGAAGATGAAAGGAATACACAGAGTCATTATTCCAAAAAGTATTGGTTGACATTAAACCATTTCAGGAGGTAGCATATGATCAGGAACTGATGGTACTGAAGGAAGAAGTCCACTTTGCACTGAAGGCATTGGCAAAAAGCAAGGCTCCAGGAATGGACAGAACACCAATTGAGATGTTTCAACAAACAGATGCAGCACCGGAAGTGCTCACTCATCTATACCAAGATATTTGGAAGACAGCTACCTGGCCAACCGACTGGAAGAGATCCATATTTATGCCTACTGACAAGAAAGGTGATCCAACCAAATGCAGAAATTATCAAACAATATCATTACTATTACACGCAAGTAAATTTTGCTGAAGATCATCCAAAAACAAATTCAGTCTGGATTCAGAAGAGGACTTGGAACAAGGGATATCATTGTCAGATGGATCCTGGCTAAAAGCAGAGAATACCAGAAAGATGTTTACCTATGTTTTATTGACTATGCAAATGCATTCGACTATGTGGATCATAACAGATTATGAATGACATTTCGAAGAATGGGAATTCCAGAACACTTAATTGTGCTCACGAGGAACCTGTACATGGATCAAGAAGTAGTCATTCAAACAGAACAAGGGGATACTATTTAGTTTAAAGTCAGGAAAGGCGTGTGTCAAGGTTGTATCCTTTCTACATACTTATTCAATCTGTATGCTGAACATATAATCCAAGAAGCTGGACTATATGAAGAAGAACGAAACATCAGGATTGGAGGAAGGCTCATTAACAACCTGTGTTATGCAGATGACACAACCTTCCTTGCTGAAAATGGAGAAGAATTGAAGCACTTACTGATGAAGATCAAAGACCATAGCCTTCAGTATGGATTACATCTCGACATAAAGAAAAGAAAGACCTTCACAACTGGACCAATAAGCAACATCATGATAAACAGAGAAAAGACTGAAGTTGTCAAGGATTTCATTTTACTTGGATAAACAGTTAACACCCTTGGGAGCAGAAGTCAAGAAATCAAAACACACATTGCATTGGGCAAATCTGCAGCAAAAGACCTCTTTAAAGTGCTGAAAAGCAGATATGTCACCTTGAAGACTAAGGTGCACCTGACCCAAGCAATGGTGTCTTCAATTGCTTAATATGCATGCAAAAGCTGCATGATGAATAAGGAAGACCAAAGAATTGACGCCTTCGAATTGTGGTGTTGGTGAAGAATATTGAATATAACATGGACTGCCAAAAGAATGGACAGATCTGTCTTGGAAGAAGTACAACCAGAATGCTCCTTAGAAGCAAGGATGGCAAGACTACGTCTCACATACTATGGACATGTTATCAGGAGGGATCAGTCCCTGGAGAAGGACATCATGCTTGGTAAAGTAGAGGACCAGAGAAAAAGATGGATTGACACGGTGGCTGCAACAACGGGCTCAAGCAAAGAACAATTGTGAGAATGGTGCAGGACCAGGCAGTGTTTCGTTCTGTTGTACACAGGATCACTATGAGTCGGAACCGATGCAGCAGCACATAACAACACAACACAAAAAGATAATATGCTTAAGAATAAATATAACCAAGGATGTAAAAGACCTATACAAAGAAAACCACAGAACAAAAGAGACCTACATAAACGGAAAAACATGACATGCTCATGGATAGAAAGATTCAACATTGTGAAAATGTCAATCCTTCCAAAGCAGTCTACAGCTATAACTCAATCCTGATCCAAATACCAACAGCATTCTTTAAGGAGATGGAAAAATTTATCACCAACTTTATCCAAAAGGAAAGAGGCCATATATAAGCAAAGCATTATTGAAGAAAAAGAACAAAGTAGGAAGCCTCATGCTAACTGATCTCAGAGCCTACTATACAGCCATGGTAGTCAAAACTGCCTAATACTGGTACAATGACAGACACATAGACCAATAGAGTGTAATCAAGAACTCAGATGTAAATCCATCCACCTATGGTCAGCTGATCTTTGACAAAGGCCCAAAGTCCATTTAATGGGGGAAAAGACAGTCTATTTAACAAATGATGCTGGCAAAACTAGATGTCCACCTGTAAAAAAATGAAGCAGGACTCATACCTCACACCATACACAAAAACTAACTCAAAATGGATTAAATACCTGAATATAAAACCTAAAACAATAAAGATCATAGACGAAAAATTACGGACAATGCTAGGCACCCTAGTACATGGCATAAATTCAACACAAACCATAACTAACAATGTAGAAACACAAGAAGATAAAATAGATAACCGTGAGCTCCTGAAAATTAAACACCAAAGACTTCCCCAAATAGTGAAAAGAAAACTTACAGACAGGGAAAAAATTTTGACTATGACATATCCGACAAGGGTCTAAACTCTAAAATCTATAGAACACTTCAACCCCTCAACAAGAAAAAGGCAAATAACCCAGTTTAAAAATGGGCAAAGGATATGAACAGGCACTTCACCAAAGAAGACATTTGCATGACTAACAGACACATGAGGAAATGCGCATGATGGTTAGCCATTAAAGAAATGCAAATCAAAACTACAACAAGGTACCATCTCACCCCAGCATCACTGGCACTAATTTAAAAAAAAAAAAACCAGAAGATAAGAAACATTGGAGAGTTTGTGGTGACATTGGAACTCTTATGCACTGCTGGTAGGAATATAAAATGGTAAAATCACTATGGAAAACGATATGGCTCCTCCTTAAAAAGCAAGAAATAGAAATATCATAAGTTCCAGCAATCTCACTTTTAGGAATATATCCTAGAGAAATAAGGGCCATCACACAAACAGATATATGCACGCCCTGAGGGAAAGACAACACACAATATAAGGGAAGTCAGCACATCTTGACCAAGGCAAAGTCATAGAGGCTTCCTAGACACATCCGAACACCATGAGGGACTGAGTTACTGGGGTTGAGAGCTGGGGACCATGCTCTTGGGGAACATATAGCTCAACTGGCATAACAGTTTATAAAGAACTATGTAGAACATTTTGTAGAACATTTTGTAGAACATTTTCTACATCCTACTTTGGTGATTAGCCTCTAGGGTCTTCAAAGCTTGAGAGCAGCCATCTAAGATACATCTTTTGGACTTATCACATCTGGAGCAAAGAAGAATAAAGAAAACCAAAGACACAAGGAAAATATTAGTCCAAAGGACTAATGGACCACATGAACCACAGCCTCCACCAGCCTGAGTCAAGGAGAACTGGATGGTGCCTGACTATCACCACTGACGGCTCTGACAGGGATCACAATAGACAGTCCCGGTTAGAGAGGGAGAAAAATGTAGAACAACATTCAAATTTATAAAAAGAGACCAGACTAATGGTCTGACAGAGGCTAGAGAAACCCCCGAGACTATGGCCTCCCAACACTCTGCTAACTCAGAACGGAAACCACTCAGAAAGCCCACTTTTCAGAAAAAGATTACACAGGCCTATTTAAACAAAACAAAACAAACAAACAAACAAAAAAACACTACATGTAAGGAGCGTGCCTCTTCGTTTAGTTAAATATACGAAACCAAATGGGCAACTTTTGCCCGAAAGCAAGACGAGAAGGAAGGAAGAGACAGGAACTGGACGAGTGGGCACAGGGAATCTGGGGTGGAAAAGGGGAGCATGCTCTCACCTTGCAGGGATTGCAACCAATGTCACAAAACAATGTGTATAAATTTTTGAATGAGAAATTAACTTAAGCTGTAAACTTTCACCTAAAGCGCAATAAAAAATAAATAAAATTATTTTTTTTTAAAAAATCCACAAAGCATTCCATAGAAGACAGAATCAGTATTATCTGTATTTCTGGCAAACCCAGAGAGCACCAAAGCCATCTTTCTACAGTACCAGTCCTTGAAGACTTTTTCTGCTCCTTTTCCTTTTGTATCGTCTACCAGCTTTGACCCTGGAGAGGTCGTAAACCTTAGTGCCTTGGGGAAAGAGAGACAGAAAGACAAAGCAGAGAAACAGAGTAAGCAAAAGTTAACCAGACCCCTTTCCCTCTGTAGACTCCCCATTTGCAACAGGTTCAAAACACATACAGGCTTCTCCCTGGGAGGAATCTGAAAATTTAAATTTTCTCCATCTAGTTTATTTCCTGTGACATTGTAGTCACTAATGATGTCTTAAAGAATTCCCGGTGGCACAACCAAAAGGTTGGTTGTTTGAACCCACCCAGAAGCTCCACAGGAGAAAGACCAGGCAATCTGCTCCCATAAAAGATTACAGCCTAGAAAACCCTATAGAGCAGTTCTACTCTGTCACACTGGGGTTGCTATGAGTTTAAATCAACTTGACAACTCTTAACAACATCAATGTCTTAATCTTTATGGTAGATCAAATCTTATGCATCCCTTTGGCTGGCTCTCTCTCAATTCTTTACATGCTGTCTGATTTCAGTCTTCCGTCCCTGGACCTTGATATGCGCTCTCTATCATTTAGCCCCCTTTTGTCTTTTCCTACCCATCTCGTCATCCACTCTTCGACAATACTTTGAACTTCGTTTTCCCCAAGCACGGATCAGTCCCGCTGCCCGCTGGCAACACACTTACACATACGCTTTGTAGTGTTATGGGGAAAATCATACAACCAGGCAGATGCTGCCCCTATAAATGTATGTCCTCCACCACCAGTGGGGCCTCTGGGCCGCCCACAGTCCTTCTGTCTCAGAATTATTCTGTACTCTTTTCAAATCTCTGAACATCTCCTCTCCTTTCACCTCATCCTCAGTCAACCTCTTTCCTTATTCATGCAGAAGATAAAAGCCACCAACTCTTATGCCACAAATGTACCACTTGCATCTGGATTATTACAATAGCCTCCTAAGTGCTTCCAATTTTGTCTCATTGCAATCCATGCCCACATTGCAGCTAATATGATCATTTCACTCCCCTTTCCTATCCCCTCCAAACTGGAATCTGATGCTCTTTCTATACACTTCCTAGCTCTCTGCACCTCCATATCCTAAGACTTAGCACAGCGCATTGTCGTTGCTTTGTCTGTCCTTCCTGCTCTGATGGGGCAAGAATCATGTATCTCTTTTTTATACGTTTATTTCCAGGTCTACACGAGCTCCTACCATACAGAAGTCACTCAATACATGCTTGCTGAATAAGTGAACGTGAAAGTTGTTGTTGTGTGTAATCAAGTCCATTCTGACTCAAATGACAGAGAAGACTTGCCCCATAGGGTTTTCTAAGCTAAAATCTTTATGGTAGCAGATTGCCAGGTCTCTTCTTCTGCGGAGCCGCTGGGTGTGTTCGAACAACCAACCTCTCATTTAGCAGCCGAGCTCTTACCCATTGCACCATCAGGGCTCCTTGTGAATAAATAAACAAAAAAACACTCAAACCCATTGCCATTGAGTCAATTCTGACTCATAGCGACCCTGTAAGACAGAGTAGAATTGCTCCATAGGGTTTCCAAGGAGGAGCTGGCTGGTGGATTCCAGTTGCCGACATTTTAATGAACAGCTGCATTCTCAACCACTGCCCCACAAGGGCTCTTCCTTGTGAGTAGTCCCGCTAAAATTTTTTTGTCACTTGGCAGAAAAGCAGAAGCAAAACAATGACCTTAATGGAACAGCCTACAATTAGGGAAACTTGGATACGAATCCCTTGAACATACACATTACTTAGAAAGATGTTGTCCTAATCTGAGCGCTCTGTGGGTACTTACTCACGTGACGGAGATCATGACCTCAAGCCAAGGCTGCTGGGCTTTTAAGCATCCACCAAATCAGCTGATAATTTTGCACCTTATACCATAAAGAAACCTACTATTGCGGTTGGCTGACTTTCATAATTAATATCTTGTCATAACATAATTGCCTTTATTTCTATCTGAATCTTAATGATAAAACTGCTAATAAACCCTTTCTCAACATGAATAACAATTACGTCTCCTCTGGTAAAATATATGCAAGTGTATTTGCCTTCATAAATGAGAGTTAGAGTCAATGAAAGCAACAACTCTTTTTATCTCTATAACTCTGTTGCATTAAAATGGTCATATAGAATTCTAGCAAAATGCCATACATTATTGCCTCCTTAAAAATTTGCATCTTTAGTGCACAGTGAATACTGATTTATAGACTTCTTAAATATCTTCTGATAACTTTTTTTTAGCATAAGATAGCTAACATCTCTGAGTTAGAACATATTAGAGTGACATTACCCAAAGCAGCTTCTGCAGTACAGCAGCTTCCCGGCTGAAAGATGCCTTTTCCTGCTGGGCAGAAAGTGAATACAGCATTAGGAAAGCCCTCATTTTTGACTTTTACTAGTCAGTAGCTACAATCAAACAGGGCTAATTGAGTGAGAGACCGTGATATGAATCATTTTAATCCCAAGCATCTTCACATACTGGGAAGGCAGCAAGTTGGCTGGTTTAGGGATTTTAACCTTTAAATTAATTCTGAGTGTGGTTTGTTTGGGATATTAGATTTAATGGTCAGAAAGGAAAGTCAGCCACCCAAGCATAAGTTATGCTTCAGGAAATTGGATGAGAGGACCCTGTAGCACTGGTGTGGGAGCTGAAGTTTATGTGCTGCTGATAGGGAAAGAGACAGAGGCAGGGCCCCCTTCAAACCGTTGCTGTGAAGTTGACTATGACGCCTAGCAACTCTATGCGTGTCAGAGTAGACCTGTGCTCCACAGGGTTTTCAAAGGCTGATTTCTTGGAAGCAGGTCACCAGGCCTTTCTTCCTAGGCTTCTCTGGGAGGACTTGAACTCCAACCTTGTAGTTACGTTAAAAAGCAATACCGTGATTAAAGAATGAGAGAAGCAAGTCAGAAGGACACAGGAACCAGATGGAAGTGGCTCTCACTGGCCAAATTTGAGAAATTTAGCAGCAAAATGAATAATGAAAGTAAAGGACTATATCTCATGGAATAAAAAGAAAATCTGTGAATTTATACTGAAGTAAATGAATAAAGCAAGGGAGGGAGGAAGGAAGGGAGAGAAGGAAGAATAAAAGCTCTTCATTAACAGTAAATTCCAATTAATAAATATAGGAGTTATGATGAAATAAGAAAATCACCATTTGACAACCACCACAGTAAAAATTGTTTTAGGCAAGAATCATCAATGGATGCTAAAATTCATGGGCAAACATACGATAATATAGGAAATTTATAGTCGAAAATATCTCTCCACATGATACTTATTAATTGCAAATAGTAAGAGTAAAGAAATCTGTCAGTGACCTCCTTAACCAAGTAACTCAAGTTGACATCACTAGTCACAACGTATTTTTTAACTGAGGTACACTGTACATATAATAAAATTCACTTTCTAGGCGATCCTTCTCCTCCCTCAGTGGTAGCAGATCTCTAATGCTCTGGGCCTGTGATGGCTCTCTGCCTGCCCTTCCCCTAGAGGTGAAGGATTGTTTCTGTTTTCTTCCTTTAGCCACAATGACTCTTTGCCTGTGCCTTGGGGAAGTTAGAGTCGGCCACCCTAGTGTCTTAAGGCTTTTCTTCCATAGGGGAGAAGAATCTTGGCCCCACTCTGGGTCATTCCTTCAGCAATGGCTGCCCTCCACCCCCTACCTACAACACCAGGGGTCTTTCTGGGCCCTGTTGCCCTTACTCCAGTCTTCCTCATGAACTTCCAGTGAGGTCCATGAAGTTGTTGTTGTTAGGTGCTGTTGAGTCGGTTCCAACTCTTGGCAACCCTATGTACAACAGAACGAAACACTACCCAATCCTGCGCCACCATCACAATCATTGTTATGCTTGAGCCCATGGTTGCAGTCACCGTGTCAATCCATCTCATTGAGGGGCTTCCTATTTTTTGCTGACCTTCTACTTTACCAAGCATGAAGTCCTTCTCCAGGGACTGGTTCCTTCTGATAACATGTCCAAAATACCTGAGACAAAGTCTTGCCATCCTCACTTCCAGGAAGCATTCTAGCTGTACTTCTTCTGAGACAGATTTGTTTGTTCTTCTGGCAGTCCATGGTATATTCAATATTCTTCACCAACACCATAATTCAAAGGCATCAATTCTTTGCTCTTCCTTATTCATTGTCCAGCTTTCACATGCATATGAGGCGGTCAAAAATACCATGGTTTGGGTCAGGGGCACCTTAGTCCTGTAGGTGACATCTTTGTTTTTTAACACTTTAAAGATGAATCTTGCAGCAGATTTGCCCAAAGCAATGCATTGTTCAATTTTTTGACTGCTGTTTCCATGGGCATTGATTGTGGAAAGATATGGCAGTTGACTTCTGAAAAAATTGTCCAGTGAAAACCTTATGAATAGCAGAGGTCCATGAAGAAGAGCCTTCAAATGGTTGCAAACTTCCATTGTGTCTGTGGCTCTATACTCTCATGCCAGCTCACACTCCGCTTTGAGTAATTTATTAAAAATTTAGCTGAAATCTCCTTATTTGCTTCCATGGTGGCATGAATTCCTTCCATGTTCTGCCCTAAGAAAACCAGTGCTTGAATCCTGTACCTCCTAAGAGGTGGCTGGTTTTTTGTTATATTTAAGACTGGTTGGTTGCCCTTCACTTTTTCTAGATTATCTATCTTTTTCTTGGTAGTTTGGGAGCCACATTCTTTCCAATTTTCTACATCCTAAGTGGAAGCTGGATATTCTGATGTATTTTTAACAAAACTTTGTCCATGCTCAAAGCTTCTCAAACTACTGCTCTTAGGAATCACAATAGCCATGGAGGCTGGATGAACCCCTGAAACTATTGCCCTGAGATAATCTTTAAACCTTAAACCAAAAATATCCCCTGAAGTCTTCTTAAAACCAAACAATAGTTTTGCTTAACTAGAAAAAATGTCTGCCTTGAGTATTATGCTCTTTTAAGAACTATCTATCTGGGATCAAATTGACAACAGAAACTTGAAAGATTAGATAGGAACCTTAGGGGCAGTAAGTTTATGTTAATGCGAAAGGAACAACTTAGAGAAAGAAGGTGAGAATAGTTGCACAACTCGAAGAATGTAATCAATGTCATTGAATGTACATGTAGAAATGTTGAATTGGTGTGTTTTACTGCGTACATTCTCAAAAACAATAACAAAATAAAATTTTTAAATATGATGTCACATATGCCTGTTGAGTTTTAGAATATCATCAAAAGGTGTGGTTTTGTGATTTTACTTCAGTAGGTTTGTTTGGAGACTAAGAAGAGACAATAAAGTACAAAAGAACTGCTGATAAAAGCCTTTGGGATTTATTGTTGTTATTGTTAGGTGCTGTCAAGTCGGTTCCGACTCATAGCGACCCTATGTACAACAGAATGAAACACTGCCAGGTCCTGCGCCATCCGCAAAATAATTGTTACGCTTGAGCTTGTCATTGCAGCCACTGTGTCAATCCATCTTGTTGAGGGT
>NW_004443971.1:5904382-5913268 GCF_000243295.1 Trichechus manatus latirostris
AGTTCTTTATCTCTTCATTTGATGTTCTAGGGTTTCAGGATTGTTGATTCTCTGTTTGGCTTAGTTTTTCGGATCTTTGTTGTGGAGGGACGGCGTGGTGTTTCTGCCTAGAGCGCCATCTTGCCAGAAGTCCTCTCGGTCTTCCTCTTTTTTGCTGACCCTCTACTTTATAAAGCATGATGTCCTTCTCCAGGAACTGGTCCCTCCTGACAACATGTCCAAAGTATGTGAGACGTAGTCTCGCCATCCTTGCTTCTAAGGAGCATTCTGGTTGTACTTCTTCCCAGACAGACTTGTTCATTCTTTTGGCAGTCCATGGTATATTCAATATTCTTCACCAACACCACAATTCAAAGGCATCAATTCTTCTTCAGTTTTTCTTATTCATTGTCCAGCTTTCGCATGCATATGATGTGACTGAAAATACCGTGGCTTGGGTCAGGCACACCTTAGTCTTCAAGGTGGTATCTTAGCTTTTCAACACTTTAAAGAGGTCTTTTGCAGCAGATTTGCCCAAAGCAATGCATCTTTTGATATCTTGACTGCTGCTTCCAGGGATGTTGATTGTGGATCCAAGTAGAATGAAATCCTTGACAACATCAATCTTTTCTCCATTTATCATGGTGTTGCTTATTGGTCCAGTTGTGGGGATTTTTGTTTTCTTCATGTTGAGGAGTAATCCTTTTGGAATTTATTAGCATTCTTTTTAGAGTAACATATGGTCAGCTTTGGTAAATGTTGCATGGACACTTGGGAAGGTGTATTAATTTTATAGTGTTTAAAGTAGCTATTAATTTTTTATTAATTATTTAAAACCCATATCTGTTATTATATTCTTGAATTGTCAAAAGGTGTTTCTCACACTTTACCTTCATGATTCTAACAATTTTGACAAAAAATTAACTCATTTTAGTGTAAAATAAGTTAGTACAATTTTACTTCAACTCACTATTACACAATCTTTCTAAAATAATGTATAATTATAAAACTAGATTTTTTGTGTATGCTGATTTTTCCAGATTGCTTTTACATTGTCACTTATTTTTGTTAAAATAATTAAGTAAATATTTCAAGTTAACTTTATATGTTTAGACTAATATCATTGTACTTGCAAGCCTTTTATCCTCTCACATCTTTCTTGAGTTCTTGTGTTTGATTCATATATTTGTTAGCTGGATTATGCCTTAGAATAACTTTTTAAAGAAGAATACATGGGTGGAATATTTTTTGAGCTTTTACATGTATGAGAATATATTTCCACTGCCACAGCTCGTAAACTCCTCTTTATCTCCAGCCATTTTGCATTGTTAGAGGTTGGAGACTTCCAAACAGTTTCAGAAACAAGGTAAGTACTGATGAAAGAAGGTGCTTAGATGGAGGCAGTATCTTTATGTGTCTCAGAACCAGTTCCCCGTAGCAGGAGAGAGATTATCAGGCTTTTTTGGTCATAGCTTGGGCTCCACATCCTGAACTTAGGAGTACAATACATGGGTGGCTAGAAACCTGCTTCTTCTCCTTCCTGATGGCTGTTTTGCTTTGTTTAGGTGTCCCAAATAGTTTTTTGGTCTTGTCCAGACAAACTAGAGTGAGGAGCATTTCCTCCAAGAAATTCATATTAGTTTGAATAATATTGAATAATTTAATTAGTTTCTGGTATTATTCTAACTGCTTGGATATTCTGCCTTTTCATGGATATTTCAATAGGAAGCTGAAAGAGAATAAATCAAATATGGAGAGTTGACTCCTTTTACACCCCTAAGATTATTCCTTTATTAAACAAATATTTATGGAGAACCTTTGTAAAGGCTATTTTATATTTCAAAAAGTTGATTTAACAGTCTCAAAAAGTGAACACTCATGTTACTTTAGATTTTTCATTAGTAAAATAGTTACCTACTGAGAAACAGTATCTTAGGGTACTTTCTTAAATATGGGATTTCTAAGCCAAAAGTGTTGATCATCTTAATGTCTCTTGTTATAATTACTGAGTTATGTTACCAAAGGGTTGTTTTATTTCAACTCTCACCAGCAAATGGTTAAGAGCGAAGGTTTGGCTTCCTGCTATGGTGTCAGAGGTATTATTATACCTCTGTGGTATTATTCTAAACACAATGGGCCTGGTTACCAGAACCAACTGATACCCAACAACTGACCCACAGAAGCCTAGGGTCATATGATAGAGGTGGGGAGAGGCGGATACGCAGTCTCTGCCAAGAATGTGTGAGAAAGAAGTCAGAGGGAGTCCAGCCAGAGATGAAATTAGAATGTACTAGAGAAGCAAAGAGAAAACAAATGGGTTATAAACAGCTGGGGAGCAAGAACAGCTAGACTAAAGAGGGAAGGAACATGCAGAGTCCAAATCACACACTGAGCTCATAGTGGCCAAACAAGGGACAAAGTATAGATAATTTTCAAATGTGGACAAAAACAGATCAACCTAACCAGCAATGCAGATGCCTGAGTTTGTAACTTCATAAGATGAGCTTTTAAGGAATTCCTCCAGGACTTTCAGCTAGTCCTAACTAATTCCCTAGCTTGCTAAATACAGAGATGAAGTCAGATACTGTGTGACTGTCCTCACTAGCAACCCAACACACTGCTGGAATGATACAGGATACTCGGTAAATGCTTGCTGTATGCTCACTGAACCCAACTCCTATATTTGACAACTTAATTCTTCCCATGCTTAGTGCAGAGGGAAAGATATTTACTAAAATCCTAACCAGCCAGTAAGGTCATGATCTCATAGGACATTCCAGTCAATTGGCCTAATACTGATTTTGGTGCTTTTGTTGCACATCCTAGTTTGTTGTGTTGTGCCTGGTGTCTTAAAAGCTTGCAAGTGGCCCTCCAAGGTACCACAATTGGTCTGTATTCACTAGGAGAACCAGAGGAAGAAGAGGGATCAGCAATCAGTGGAGGAAATGGAATATGTGTCCAATGACCTCCATGAACAACTGCCCCCTTTGCCTTAAGACCAGAACTGGATGGTACTTGGCTGCCAATACTGAACATTTAGATCACGGACTCTAAAGAAGAATCCTAATCAGAAGGGGGGAAATGCAGAACAGATTTTCAAATTCTCATGAACTCCCAACTTCTTGGAGCCATGGAGGCCGAATAACCACCCCAAAACTATTACACTGAGGAAATCTTTAACCTTGAATAGAAACTTTCCCCTGAAGTCATCTTTGAACCAAATGATAGTTTAGCCTAATTAGAAAAGAATGTCTGCATTAAGCATTAAACTCTTTTAAAGAATTATCTGTATGTAATCAAATTGACAACAGCAACTCAAAAGTATAGATAAGAAGCTTAGAGGGGCAGTGAGTTTGTTTTATGATGGTGAAATAGCTTGGAAAAGGTTATCAAGAAAGGTGGCACAATTTGAAAAATTAAACCAAAGTCACTGAATTGCACATATAGAAATGTCGATGCGGTGTATGTTGTGTATATTGTCACCAAAAATATTAAAGAGAAAGAAAGGAAGGAAAGAAGGAAGGAAGGAAGGGAGAAAAAATTCTAACCAGCTAAGCCACCACCCTTCGTCTGCTAGGTTATTAGTGTCAAAGAAACAGGAAGAAGTTTCAAAACCAGCCACAGAAAGGGCCGGTAGCTCCAGGCTGGGTGTCGAAAACCTTGAAGAAAAGAAGACTTGGATTATAAAGAAGAGCTCTGGGGCTGGGTCGGAAACTCTATTTTTATTTAAAATATGATTAGGAACTAAGGCAGCTGATGATTTTTTTTCTTTTAATTTTATTACACTCTAGGTGAAAGTTTACAGTGCAAATCAGTTTCTCATTCAACAATTTATATGCACATTGTTTTGTGACATTGGTTGCAATCCCCACAATGTGACAGCACTCTTCCCTTTTCCCTTTACATCCTGGGTTCCCCGTGTCCATTTGTCCAGTTTTCCTGTCCCTTCCTGTCTTCTCACCTTTACTTCTGGGCAGGTGTTACCCATTTGGTCTCCTATACTCGATTGAACTGAGAAGCATATTCCTCAGGTGTGTTATTTGTTTTACGGGCCTGTTTAATTTTTGGCTGAAAGGTGGACTTCGAGAGTGGCCTGAGTTAACAGGGTGTCCGGGGACCATAGTCTCAGGGATTCCTCCACTTTCTGTCAGACCAGTAAGTCTAGTCTTTCTTTTATGAATTTGAATTTTGTTCTATATTTTTCTCCTGATCTGACCAGGACCCTCTATTGTGATGCCTGTCAGAGCAGTTGGTGGTGGTAGCCAACACCATCTAGTTCCTCTGGACTCAGGCTGGTGGAGGCTGTGGTTCATGTGGTCCATTAGTCCTTTGAACTAATATTTTCCTTGTGTCTTTGGTTTTCTTAATTCTCCTTTGCTCCCAACTTGATGAGTCCAATAGATGTATCTTAGATGGCTGCTTGCAAGCTTTTAAGA
The DNA here is from genome assembly GCF_000243295.1 of Trichechus manatus latirostris. Classification (NCBI taxonomy): domain Eukaryota; kingdom Metazoa; phylum Chordata; class Mammalia; order Sirenia; family Trichechidae; genus Trichechus; species Trichechus manatus. The sequence goes on from NW_004443971.1 coordinate 5,908,798, forward strand.
CCATGGACACGACTTACCAAAGTAGGATGTGGAACATTTCTTTATAAACTATGATATGCCAATTGACCTAGATGTCCCCCAAGACCATGGTCCCCAGGCCTCAGCCCCAGTGACTAGGTCCCTCAAGGTGTTTGGATGTGTCTAGCAAGCTTCTGTGACTTTGTCTTGGTCAAGTTGTGCTGACTTCCCTTAAATTATGTGTTGTCTTTCCCTTCACCAAAGTTAATGCTTGTCTACTATCTAGTGGCATAGTGATTGAGAACTCGGCTGCTAACCAAAAGGTCGGCAGTTTGAATCCACCAGGTGCTCCTTGGAAACCCCATGGGGCAGTTCTACTCTGTCCTATAGGGTCGCTATTAGTCAGAATTAACTCAATGGTTACAAGTTTGGTTTATGGTTTTGGTGCTATCTAGTTAGTGATTTTTTCCTCCCCATCCTTTTCCTCCCTCGTAACCATCAAATATTTTTTTTTTCTGTGTGTAAACCTTTTCTTCGGTTTTTATAATAGTATTATCATTCAATATTTGTCCTTTTACGGTTCACTTATTTCACTCAGCATAATGCCTTCCAGATTCATCCACATCATGAGATGTATTGCAGATTCATCCTTGTGCTTTATCTTTGCATAGGATACCATTGTGTGTACATACCACAATTTGTTTATGCTTTCATCTGATGATGGGCACTTAGGTTGTTTCCAGCATTAAACTATTGTGAATAATGCTGCAATGAATATGGGTGTTCATATGTCTATTCTTGTGACAGCTCTATGTCTCTATGATATATTCCTAGGAGTGAGATTGCTGGAACTTATGCGTCATATTGTTTTCCACAGTGGTTTTACCATTTTACTTTCCAACCAACAGTGCATAAGAGTTCCAATCTCCCACCAACCTCTCTGAAATTTGTTATTTTCTGTTTTGTTTTTTTAAATTAGTGCCAGTAATGTCGGGGTAAGATGGTATCTCATTGCAGTTTTGGTTTCCATTTCTCTATGGCTAATGATTGTGATCATTTCCTCATGTGTTTGTTAGCCACCTGAATGTCTTTTTTGGTGAAGTGTCTGTTCATATCCTTTGCCCGTTTTTAAATTGGGTTGTTTGTCTTTTTGTTGCCAAGAGATTGAAGTATTTTATAAATTTTATAGATCAGACCATTGTCAGATACTTTGTAGCCAAAAATTTTTCCCATTCTGTATTTCTCTTTTTACTCTATTGATGAGCATAAAGGTTTAATTTTTAGGAGATCCCAGTTGTCTAGTTTATCTTCTAGTGTTTGTGCATTCTTAGTTACAGTTTGTACTCTCTTTATGCCATGTATTAGGGCCCCTAGTATTGTGCCTTTTTTTTTTTTCCTTGATCTTTATCATTTTAGGTTTTATGTTTAGGTCTTTGATACATTTTGAGTTAGTTTTTGTGGATGACGTGAGGTATGGGTCCTTTTTCATTTTTTTTACAGGTGGACATTAAGTTTTGCCACCACATGTGTTACAAAGACTATCTTTTCCCCATTTAATGTACTTCAGTCCTTTGTGAAAGATCAGTTGACCATAGCTGGATGGATTTACACCTAGGTTCTTGATTCTGTTCCATTGGTCTATGTGTCTATCATTGTATCAGTACCAGGATGTTTTTACTCCTGTAGCTGTGTAGTAGGTTCTGAGATTAGGCAGTGTGAGGTCTCCTACTTTGTTCTTTTCTTTAATAATACTTTACCTATCCGGGGCCTCTTTCCTATCCATATAAAATTGGTGATTAGTTTTTCCATCTCATTAAAGAATGCTCTTGGTATTTGGATCAGGATTGAGTTATATCTGTAGATTGCTTTGGATAGAATTGATATTTTCACAACGTTGAGTCTTTCTATCCAAGAAAGTGGTATGTTTTTCCATTTATGTAGGTCTCTTTTGGTTTCTTGCAATACTGTTTTGTAGTTTTCTTTGTATAGGTCTTTTACATCCTTGGTTACATTTATTCCAAAGTATTTTATCTTTTTAGGGGCTATTATAAATAGTATTATTTTCTTGATTGCCTTTTTGAAGTTCTCTTTGTTGGAGTATAGAAATCCAACTGATTTTTGTATGTTTGTCTTGTATCCTGGTATTCTTCTGAATCTATTAGTTCCAGTAGTTGTCTTTTGAAATCTTGGCAAATAGGGATAGTTTTACTTCTTCCTTTTCAATTTGGATGCCCTTTATTTCTTTTTCTTCCATTATTGCTCTTGCCAGGACTCCTAGCACAATGTTAAATAGGAGTGGTGATAAAAGGCATCCTTGTTCCTGCCCTCAGCGGGAATGCTTTCAGTCACTGTCCATTGAGAATGATGTTGGCTGTTGATTTTGTATTAAAAAAAAACAAACTCGTTGCCATCGAGTTGATTCCAACTCATAGTGACCCTATAGGACAGAGTAGAACTGCCCTACAGGGTTTCCAAGGAGCGCCTGGTGGATTTGAACTGCCAAACTTTTGGTTAGCAGCCATAGCTCTTAACCACTACTCCACCAGGGATTCCTGGTTTTGTACAGATGCCCTTTGTTATGTTGAGGAATTTCCCTTCTATTTGTAGTTTATTGAGAGTTTTTATCAGGAATAGGTGTTGGGGTTCATCAAATGCCTCGTCTGTGTCAACTGAGATGATCATGTTATTCTTTTGTTCTATTTATGTGGTGGATTACATTGATTAATTTTCTAATGTTAAACCATCCTTGCATACTTGTAATGAATCCCACTTGGTAATGGTGTATTTATTTATTTTATGATGCTGAATCCTCTTGGCTAGAATTTTGTAGAGAATTTTTACATCTATATTCATGAGCGATATTGGTCTGTAGTTTTCTTTTTTTACTTTTTTTTTTGTCTGACTTTGTTATCATGCTCATGCTGACTTTATAGAATGATTTTAGGACCATTCCTTTCTTTTCTATGCTCTGAAATACTTTGAGTAGTATTGGTGTAAGCTCTGCTCTGAATGCTTGATAGAATTCTGCAGTGAAGCCAACTGAGCCATGGCTTTCTTCTTTGTGGGTGGTTTTTGTTTTGTTTTGTTTTGTTTTGTTTTGTTTTGTTTTTAACCTCCTGAATCTATTAGCTTGTTATGGGTCTGTTCAGATTTTATAGCTCAGCTTGTGTTAGTTTAGGTAGGTAGTATGTTTCTAGAAATTTGTCCATTTCTTCCAGGTTCCCAAATTTGTTGGAGTACAGTTTTTCATAGTATGCTCTTATGATTCTTTTTATGTCAGTTTGTTCTTTTGTAATGCCCCCCATCTCATTTCTTTTTTAGGTTATTTGCTTCCTTTCCTATTTTTCTTTTGGAAGTTTGGCCAGTGGTTTGTCAATTTTGTTGATCTTTTCAAAGAACCAAACTTTGGTCTTGTTGATTCTATTGTTTTTCTGTTTTCTATTTCATTTATTTCTGTTCTGATCTTATTTTCTTTCCTCTGGTGCCAGTGGGCTTCTTTTGCTGTTCTTTATATTTATTCAAGTTGTAGAGATAGTGTTTTGATTTTGGCCCTTTCCTCTTTTTTAATGTGTGCATTGATTGCTATAAATTGACCTCTGAGCACTACCTTTGCTGTGTCCCAAAAGTTTTGGTATGATATGTTTTCATTCTCATTTTATTCTAAGAATTTTTTTATTCCCTCTTAGATGTCTTCTATTACCCAGTTGTTTTTTTAGCAAGGTGGTATTCATTTTCCATGTATTTGATTTGTTTTCCTTACCCTTCCTGTGACTGATTTCTGTTTTTGTGGTATTTTGATCAGAGAGAATACTTTGTATTATTTCAATATTTTGGATTTTATTGAGGGTTGCTTTGTGGCCTAAAATGTGGTCTATTCTGGAGAATGCTCCGTGTGAGTTGGAAAAGAATATATAATTTGCTGCTGTTGGGTGGTGTTCTATATATGTCTGTGAGGGCAAGTTGTTTGATTTTGTCCTTTAGAACTTCTGTATCTTTGTTGAATTTCTTTCTAGATGTTCTGTCCTTACTGACAGTGGTATGTTGAAGTCTCCTACTATTGTTGTGGGACTGCCAATTTTTCTTTTCATTGCTGTTAGACTTTGTTTTATGTATTTTGGAGCCCTGTCATTGGATGCATAGATATTTATTCAGGTTATGACTTTTTGGTGGATTGTCCCTTTAATTACTACATAATGTCCTTCCTTGTCTTTTATGGCTGATTTTGCCTTAAAGCCTATTTTATCTGAAATTAGTATTACCACTTCTGCTCTTTTTTGGTTACTCTTTGCTTGATATATTTTTTTCCCATACTTTGATTTTTAATATATTTATGTCTTTTCGCCTAATGTGTGTTTCTTGTGGACAGCATATTGATGCGTCATGTTTTCTTTATCCATTCTTCCACTCTCTGTCTCTATATGGGTACATTTTAGTCATTTACATTCAGTACGATTATTGATAGGTATGAGTTTATTGCTGTCATATTGTGCTTTTTTTTTTTTTTTTTGTGGTG
>NW_004443971.1:5915064-5916340 GCF_000243295.1 Trichechus manatus latirostris
CATTTATTATTTTGTGTTTTTTGGATTAACGTTAGCCTTGTTGGGGTGAGATGATATCTCATTGTAGTTTTGATCTGCATTTCTCTAATGGCTAATGATCATGAGCATTTCTTCATGTGTCTGTTAGCCGCCTGAATATCTTCTTTGGTAAAGTGCCTGTTGATATCCTTTGCCTATTTTTTAATTGGATTATTTGCCTTTTTGTTGTTGAGGTTTTACAGTGTCTTGTAGATTTTTGAGATTAGACGCTGATCGGATTTGTCATAGCCAACATTTTTTCCCCAGTCTGTAGGATGTCTTTTGACTCTTTTGGTGAAGTCTTTTGATGAGCATAAGTGTTTGATTTTTAGGAGCTCCCATTAATCTCGTCTCTCTTCTGGTGCTTGTGCATTGTTACTTATGGTTAGTAATCTGTTTATGCTATGTATTAGGGCTCCTAGTGTTGTCCCTATTTTTTCTTCCATGATCTTTGTTGTTTTCGATTTTATATTTAAGTCTTTGATCCATTTTGAGTTAGTTTTTGTGCCTGGTGTGAGGTATGGGTCTTGTTTCAGTTTTTTGCATATAGATATCAAGTTATGCCAGCACCGTTTGTTAAAGAGACTGTCTTTTCCCCAATTAATGGACTGAGGACATTTGTCAAATATTAGCTGCTCATAGATGGATGAGCTTATATCTGGATTATCAACTCTGTTCCACTGGTCTATGTATCTGCTGTTGTTCCAGTACCAGGCTGTTTTGACTACTGTGGCAGTATAATAGGTCCTAAAATCAGGTAGACTAAGGTCTCCTACTTTGTTCTTCTTCTTGAGTAATGCTTTATTTATTCGGAGCCTCTTCCCTTTCCATATGAAGTTGGTGATTTGTTTCTCCATCTCATTAAAAAATGCTGGTAGAATTTGGATCGGGATTGCATTGTATCTGCAGATTGCTTTGGGTAGAATTCACATTTTCACTATATTGAGTCTACCTATCTATGAGCAGGGTATATTTTTCCACTTATGCAGGTCTCTTTTAGTTTCTTGCAGTCGTGTCTTGTAGTTTTCTCTGTACAGATATTTTACATCTCAGATTAGATTTATTCCTAAGTATTTTATCTTCTTGGGGGCTATTATAAATGGTATCGATTTGGTGATTTCCTCTTCAAGGTTCTCTTTGTTGATGTAAAGGAATTCAAGTGATTTTTGTATGTTTATCTTGTATTGTGAAACTTTGCTGAAATCTTCGGTTAGTTCCAGTAGTTTTCTTGTGGATTCTTTGGGGTTTTCTGTGTATA
>NW_004443971.1:5917639-5926241 GCF_000243295.1 Trichechus manatus latirostris
GATGCTTTGTAATATTTCAATGCTTTGGATTTTGTTAAGGCTTGCTTTATGGCCTAATATGTGGTCTACTCTGGAGCATGTTCCATGTGTGTTGGAAAAGAAAGTATACTTGGCTGCCGTTTGGCGCAGTGTTCAATATATGTGTATGAGATCAAGTTGGTTGATTGTAGCATTTGGCTCTTCCGTGTCTTTGCTGAGCTTCTTTCTGGATGTTCTGTCCTTCACCGAAACTGGCATGTTGAAGTCTCGTACTACTATTGTGGAGCTGTCTATCTCTCTCTTCAGAGCTGTTAGAGTTTGTTTTACATATTTTGGAGCCCTGTTGTTGGGTGTGTAAATATTTATTATATTTATGTCCTCCTGGTGTATTGACCCTTTAATCATTACATAGTGCCCTTCCTTATCCTTTGTGGTGGATTTTACTTTAAACTCTATTTTGTCAGAGATTAATATTGCCACTCCTGCTCTTTTCTGAGTGTTGTTTGCTTGATATATTTTTTCCATCCTTTGAGTTTTAGCCTTTTTGTGTCTTTAAGTCTAAGGTGCATCTCTTGTAGGCAGCATATAGATGGATCATGCTTTTTTATCCAATCTGCCATTCTCCATCTCTTTATTGGTGCATTAAGTCTGTTTATATTCAGCGTAATTATTGATAGGTATGAGTTTAGTGCTGTCATCCTGATATCTCTTTTTATGTGTTGCTCACAGTTTCTTTGTTCCCCATAATTTTCTGTGCTGAGTCTTTTTTCTTTATGTATTTTTTTTTCATCTTTTTCATTGTTGTAGACTTTGTGTTTGCTAGGTCTTTATTTTTTTCTACATTTTTATTTTGATTTGTAGGATTGTTAGATTCCTTTGTGGTTACCTCAATGTTTACCCTTATTTTTCTAAGTTTATACCAGTCTTTTATGACTTTATATTGCCTTAACTTACCTTCCATATGAAAAATCAATGTCTGCATTTATTAGTCCCTCTTTTTGGTTTTAATGTTGTCCTTTTTTACATATTGATATCTGTTTCCCTATTTTCAATGTTTTAACTTTGATGTATTTTTGATTTCCCTATCTGAGTTAGTCTCTGGTTGCTCTGTCCTGTGTTCCAGTCTTGCATTGTTATCTGGTGTTATTGATTATCTAACCATAGGGCTCCCTTTAGTATTTCTTGTAATTTTGGTTTGGTTTTTGCAAATTCCCTGAACTTCTGTTTATCTGGAAATGCCCTAATTTCACCATCATATTTGAGAGAAAGTTTTTCTGGATATATAATTCTTGGCTGGCAGATATTTTCCTTCAAGGCTTTATATATGTCATCCCATTGCCTTCTAGCCTGCATGGTTTCTGCTGAGTAGTCTGAGCTTATTCTAGTTGACTCTCCTTTGTAGATGACTTTTCTTTTATCCTTAGCCACTCTTAAAATTCTCTCTTTACCTTTGGTTTTGGTAAGTTTGATTATAGTATGTCTTGGTGACTTTGTTTTGGGATCTACCTTATGTCGGGTTCGATAAGCATCTTGGATAGATATCTTCTCAAGTTTCATGATATCGGGAAAGTTTTCTGTCAACAAATCTTCAACAATTTTTTCTGTATTTTCTGTTATCCCCCCCGTTCTGGTACTCCAATCACTTGTAGGTTATTTCTCTTGATAGAGTCCCACATGACTCTCAGAGTTTCTTCATTCTTTTTAATTCTTTTATCTGATTTTTCCTCAAATAAGTTGGCAGCAAGAGCTTTATCTTCAATGTTACTAATTCTAACTTCTACTGCCTCAATTCTGCTCCTATGATTTTCTATTGAGTTGTCTAATTCTGAAATTTTATTGTTAATCCTCTGGATTTCTGATTGCTATCTCTCTATGGATTCTTGTAGCCTATTAAATTTGGCATTATGTTTTTGAATAACTTTTTTAATTTTTGCTAGTACTTTGTCTGTGTGTTCCCTGGCAATTTCTCTGTTTTGTTGAAATTTCTTTGTAATTCCTAGGAGAGTTCTGTATATTAATCTTTTTTATTCTGCTTCTGGTAATTCCAAGAAATTCTCTTCCTGCAGAGAATTTATTGATTCTTTATTTTGGGAGCTCCCTCAAGCCATCATGAACTGTCTCTTTATGTGATTTAATATTGACTGTTGTCTCTGAGCCATCAATAAGTTATTATAATTTTATTTTATATTTGTTTAGTGAGTCCTGGCTTCTTGTTTTGTTTTGATATGCCCCAATAGGCTGCTCGTGTACTCTAGTTTGGTTATTGACACCTTTGAAGCTCTAACGTACTGCCAGGCAGTTAGTTCTGTAACTAAGTATGTGCCCACCATAGTCCGTTAAATTTTTCCTATATGGGTTCAGCTCAGGTAACCAGACAGTCAGTCACCAAGTGTGTGGTGCAGGCTCTCACCTAGAGTCCTAGAGAGGCATGGGTGATTGGTTGCAGGCACTGGACTCTGGCTTTGGTAGGTGATCACGCACTGAGCCAGGCAGGGGTCTGATGGTGATGGCTGCCCTGAGAGTCTGAAAGGAAAGTGTGTCCCTATTCTCTAAGGTGAGTAGGTAGGTGAGTTTTGCAGCTGGACTATAAGCACCCCACTCTGTTGGCTGTAAAGACTTGAGGGTACCACTTTTTCTTGGACTCCTTTAACAGGTGTCTAGGAGGTTTAGGTGATGCCACCAGTCCTCAAGGCCCTGTTGCGGATCGATAAAAGTGACTACTTAAGGGGCAGGGCTGTTTCAAGTGTCATAGATCTGCGACTTCACAGCTGAAACAGTTGAAGTGAAATTTCAGATGTTTGCCTTGTTGTACTGTGGTAGTGAGGGCTAATGCTGTTGAGACGGGTCCCCACAAGTCTATACAGGGGTGTAAGGCACTCAGAATCTGTGTACACCTTATGCCTGTGCCTAGCAAAGGAGCTGAGCAGACCCTGTCTTCCTGGCTTAGGGGAGCCAGTAGCTTATTTGTTCCCTCTGCAAGGCCATGAGAATGGGTCAGTGGACTCCCGGTGCAGAGCACAGAGGGAGGAGGTAAAAGGGAGAAAGGTTTTTACCAAATGGGCTTTTTTTTTTTAAATCCACTTGAAAGACTACATGCATATACTTATCTTTAGCCACTTGGGAGCTGCTTTTCACTGGTTCGGAGTGTCCAAGAAGAATCTCTGCTGCCAGATCTCTCTAGATGTGGAAACTGCTTTCTGAGTGGGTGCACAGCTGTTTGCCTGCTTTACTGTGGACCCAGCGTGGCTGAGGAGTTGCTGGTGTGGCTGAAGAGTTGCTGGCCCGCCAACACCACTGTGGTGCTGCTGGCTTCTTCCAAACCATCTCCCTCTCCCCCCGCGACTCAGTCCGATTCCTCAACTTTGCCTTGTTCAGGGCTCCTAGATATTCATATATAATCAAATCACTTGTTTTTCCAGGTCTTTGTTGTAAGAGGGATATAGGAAGTGTCTGACTACACCACTATGTTGGCTCCACCCCCCCTTTTATTGTTTTGATGTTTTTGTCATTTACAGGTTGACGTCTTTGTTTGCCTGTTTTAAGTCTTATAGCTTTGTTTCCTTATTGAGAGTTCTTTACCTTGACTGGTATCTGGCTGATGTGCTGTGTTCTAGACTCCAGTTGTTTTCTAATGTTGTTGGTTCTCTAACTGAAGGACACCCTTTAATATTTCTTGTAAATTTGGTTTGTTTTTTACGTATTCCCTTAATTTCTGTTTATCTGGAAATGTTCTAATTTAGTTATCGTATTTGAGAGAGTGTTTTGCAGGATATGTTATTCTTGGTTGGCATTTTTTTATTTCAAGGTTTTATGTCAACCCATTGCCTTCTTGCCTGCATAGTTTCTGTCGAGTAATCAAAGCATAGTCTTATAGTTTCTCCATTGTAAGTGATTTTTTGTTTTTCTCGAGCTTCTCTCAGGATTCTTTCTTTGTCTCTGGTTTTGAAAAGTGTATTTTGATATGTCCGGTGACTTTCTTTTGGGGTCTGTTTTATATGGGGTTCATTGAGCTTCTTGATTGTTCAGATTTTTGTCTTTCATGATATTTCAGAAGTTTTTACTAGTAAATATTCAACTACTTTCTCTGAATTTTCCATTTTCTCCACCTGTTCTGGAATTTCAGTCATACTAAATTTTTGCTTTTGATTGTTTCCCACATAATTCTTAGGTTTTCTTCATTTTTTTCTCAGATTTTTCCTCAAAGTGGTATACATGGATTTGTCTTCAATCTCTCTGATTCTGTCTTCCATTGTTTCAAATTTACTCCTAAAACCTTCTATTGACTTGTTCATGTCTGTAATTTTGTCATTTATCTTTTGAATTTCGGATTACGGCTTTTGTATGATTTCTAATTGTTTATTTATTTTGACTTTTTGTTCTTGTATTACTTTCCTGAATTCTTCTATTGCTTTATCTGTGTTTTCCTTGATTTTGGCTATGTTTTGTTTGTGTTTTCCATGATCTTGTCTATTTTTTTCCTTGGTTTTGTCTGTATTTTCCTTGATCTCTTTCCTAATCTCTTGGAAAGCCCTAAATATTAGTCTTTTGAATTCTATTTCAGGTAGTTCCACTGCTTTTTCTTCTATCAGAAGGTTATCTCATTCTTTAATCACTTACTGAAGCTATCTTTTCTATTTATTTATATGTTTTGATATTGTCTGTTGTCTCTGAGACATTAAGATATTTTTTTATTGATTGTATGTTCTTTTGCTTAGTCCTGCTTTTTTGTTTTGTTTTGATATATCAGGGCATGTGGGCCAGGTGTACTTTGCTCTTGCTTGTCTGTAGGCATGATAGCTCTCACCACCTTGTCTGGGTAGACAGGCCAGAAGCAGGCAGGGTGAGCACAATTAGTTGTACACTAATTTGGCAAGGTGGCTGAGGGTGGACCGGTTGGTCATTGTCTGTCTCCTGACGTTTGTCCAGTGGTGTGGGAGTGTTCACAGCCCCTCACTAGATGGGTGGGGGTGTTGGACGAGGAGTGGTACAGGTTGATTTCCCACCATTCAGCAGCTGGTCTAGTGGAGTGATGACAGGGGCATTGTGGGTACAGTGCAGAGGCAGTCCTGATGCCAGAGAAGCTCTAGCCACAGGAGTCATGAGAAGAGGGGTAACATATGGGACGAGTGCTCTGTCTCCTGTTGGGAGGTCCATGAAGTTGCCTTCCCGAAGGAGTCATTGCTGGCTATGTTCCAAGATGGTGACGCTATTCTGTGTTAGTTGGCAGGGGACCTCCAGTTCGTATCTGTCTTCATTCTCTGTTTTCCATCAGTTTCTTTTTCCATTTGGTGCCTGATCTAGTTCTTCATCCCTTCATTTGATGTGGTTCCAGGATTGATGTTTGTATCTATTTTACTTAGTTTTTCATGTCTTTGCTGTAAAGGGATGGCATGGTGTGTCTGTTTAAAGCACCATGTTGGCTCTTCCTTATCTGATGATTTTTAAAATGTTCTTGATTACAATATTTGCAAAAGCTCCAAGCTATTTGATGACTTAATTCGCAGGAGGCAAGTCAAGCAGTGAGCATTTTTCAGTAGCCATGGCTAAACTAACATTTTCCAAAAAGGTTTTCTAAAGCCCACAGAATGGTAACTGCATAGCTCATTATTTGCATTGAAAAGACGAGACTCTGCAGGCTGCTCCCACCTTTTTCACTCCCTCTGTGGTGCCTACTTTGTACACTTAAGCCCTAAGTGCTCAGGTTGCTTTTGAAGTAAAAAATTTATCTCTATCTGCACCTGAAAGACACCAAAGCTGATTAAAGAATTTAAGGAGTTTTCTGAGAAGTCTAATAAGTCAGTAATATAACAGTGCATTAGATTTGTACTCCACTATCCTGTTTTCAAAGAATTTAACAGATAAGATTTTATTTTAAAAATGTAAAATTAATATTTCTCTCTGTGAGAAAAGTGATCCCATTTTACAGATAAAGTACCAGATGCAGAGAGGTAGGTGACCCAGCCAAGGTAACAAGTGTTATGGTTAACGTTGCATATAACTTGGTTAGGCTATGATTCTCAGTGGTTTGGCAGACCTTGGACTGATTACTCTTCCATAATATAATATAATGTAATCACTTTCATGATGAGATCTGATATAATGCAGTCACCTCTATGATGAGATCTGCTTTGAGCAGCCAATCAGTTGAAAGGAAAATTTCCTTGAGGGTGTGGCTTGCTTCAGTATATAAATGGATGTTCCAGCAAGGCTCACTCTTGCTCTGGATCATGCATCCAATTCATCATCATCTGAACTCTGGTTCTTGGGATGTGAGCCAGAAGTCTGCCATCTGACTTGCCAATTTTGGGTTCATCAGCCCCTGAAACCACTCCAGCCTGATGCCTGACCCACAGATTTTGGACTTGCCAGCCTCCACAACTGCGTGACTTATTTCTTTTAATTAAATCTCTCTATATATATTTATATATATAAGTTTCACTGGTTTTATTCCTCTAGAGAACCCAGCCTAAGACAACAAGCTACATAAGAGCAAAACTGGTAATAAGAAAAAGAAGAACTAGCCAACCATTTCCTCACAATTTCACAACATGTAATTCACTGATGATGGGAAAGAATTTTATGATAGAATATGCAAGCACTGGAGGGAAAGTAGGAGTCCCTGGGTGGTGCAAACAGTTAACATGCTTTGGCTGCTAACCCAAAAGTTGGAAGTTTGAGTCCACTCAGAGACACCTTAGAAGAAAAGCCTGGCAATCTACTTCGGAAAAACCAGCCAATGAAATCCCTACGGAGCACAGTTCTACTCTGACACACATGGGGTGGCCATGAGTTGGAATTAACAGCAGCTGGTTGAAGGGGAAGTGGGATCTCCAAAGTCTTGCATCAACTGCACTGCTTTTCCAAAACTTTTCCATCTTTTCCAGGGCAGGTATATCCCAGACCTCACAACCTTTCATCCACAACCTACATCTTTACAGAGCAGTCTCTCCACCAGCATTCTACTGGGGAAAGCCAACCCCCCTCAACACCTGTTCAGGTGTGCCTGTGAATTATTCTCAGTTGATTCTGACATTAGCCTACTCACAGGAGTATTTGTAAGATGTCTATTTCTAGTGGTAAGTTCAGAATCTCTAAAGACATAAATTGCATATAGCATGTGATGTAGCATGTGATGCAAAATAAACCACCACATACAACACCTTGGACAGGCTCACTTTAGCCTGGAGGCCTGGGTAAAGGCTGGCAGCCACTCTATATGGAAAGAGTTGGGACCATGTGAGAGAAGCCACAGGGAACATCAGAGCTGGAAATCAGAGAACATTACAACCAGCCCCCTCTTTTGATAGACGTACAAACTCAGGCTTTGATGTTAAAACCAAGTGTCCTGACTCTCTTTTCCCCTCCCTCCACATCATTCTGTTGATCCAAGTAGGAAGGGACATTTACAGAATCTGACCCCTTGAATATGACGGACCAAAATCGAAAACCAAATCAGTTGCTGTCAAGTGGATTCTGACCCATGACGACTCCATGTTTCTCAGAGTAAAACTGTGCTCCATAGGGTTTCAAAGCCTGAGCTCTTTCATAAGTAGATTTCCAGGCTTTCTTCCAAGGCACCTCTGGGTGGATTCAAACTGCCAACCTTTCAGTTAGTAGCCGAACACTTAACTGTTTGTTCCACCCAAGGACTCCTGGATGCTCCAACATAACTGATATTTGGAGATTTGATTGGCCTTCCTTGTTGAGACTGTTTCCATGCCTAATGCCTCTCTACTCTGGCTGGGGCCAACCTACGTGCTCAAGAATCATAATGCCACAATACTGGTGCCAAAGGACACCTTGGTATTCTCTAATCATGACGATAGCCCTAACATTGATGTTACCATTATGAATAGAACAAAAAAATACAACCTCACTGACCTGGTCTGCTGAACAGGAAGTTGACTCTTTTAGGGAGTTTTGGAGGAGGGGGAGAATCATCTACCTGATTTCCAAGTTTACATTACATTTCAAATATATCCATCACATAAGTGCATCTTCTCATCCCTTGACTGAAGTCAGGATAAAATTAACCAGATTGATATCTATTCTCTCCCTCTTTGTGGCCATTAGACATGTGTTCTGCTGTAGATAGCCCAGTGTACCCTTAATTAATGCCCACCAGTTATTGCATACTTCTTCCTTCCTACTGGTACTTAGTTCTTGAAACGTTGATCTTGGGCAGGCAGCAGAATACAGATGCACGCCAATGAATCCTGATGGTGAGGAGTAAGTCAAACTAAAGTCATTGAGCCACACCCCCATCTGGTCTTTTCCCATACATTCATGGCTCATTTTCTCTCTCCCATATAAGCAAGGGCATTTGTTTGAGAGCCCATGTCTGTGGTAGAGAAGTAGTGATGCATTGAGCAATGTCATTTAACAGCCCAAGCCTCAACTATTGCTGATTGATGCAGATACTTGCCTCTGTTCTACTGCTTGTTTCTGTAAGGAAGATCCATAGAAATTACACAGAGACAGAAATCAGAGGTATATCTTGTACAAACAAAAAGAAATTCAGATAAGGTTGCTCAACCCAGCCCAGATTCTAATAAATTACTGAAAATCAAAACATAGAAAAATTATATATGTGTGTGTGTGTGTATAATTTTGGCATATTATA
>NW_004443971.1:5926341-5931350 GCF_000243295.1 Trichechus manatus latirostris
AGTTTGAATCCACCAGCTACTCCTTGGAAATTCTGTGAGTCAGTTCTACTCTGTCCCATAGGGTCATTACGAGTCAGAATCAACTCATCAACTCGACGGTGGTAAAGGATTTGTTTGTGTGTGTGTGTGTGTTTTCGTATATGTGTGTGTGTTTTCGTATGTATGTGTGTGTGTATATATATATATATATAAAATATATGTATATATATACCAAAAAACCCACTGCAGTCGAGTCAATGCTGACTCAGCAACCCTATAGGATAAAGTAGAACTGACCCATAGGGTTTCCAAGGTTATAAATCCTTACAGAAGCAGACTGTCACATCTTTCTCACGTGGAACAGCTGGTGGGTTCAAACTGCTGACTTCTCGGTTAGCAGCCCAAAGTTTTAACCACTGTGCCACCAGGACTCCTGATATATATATACACACACACATACATACATATATATATATGTTATGATATTTGTGGCCATGTCTTCTGAGTAATGAAGTGAACCTTAATAAAATTCAATAAAAAGGGTTATAAAACAAAAACAACTCAATAAAATAAGAATAGAATGGAACTTCCTCAACCTGATAAAGGATATCTACAAAAACATCACAATTAACATCATATTTTATGATGAAAGACTGAAAGCTTTTCCCTTAAGATTAGGAACAAGTCAACAATGTTCACTCACACCACTTCAATGCAATATTGTACTGACAGTTCTAGCCAGGCTAATTAGTCAAGAAAAATAAAGAAGAGGCATCCAGATTGGAAAGGAAAAATAAACTATATTTGCGATTACATGATTTTGTATATAGAAAATTCTAAAAAATCCACACAAACAGAAAAAGAACCTCTCAGAACTTCTAAACAAGTTCAGCAAAGTTACAGAATAAAATATTAATATACAAAAATCAATTTTATTTCTATACATGAACAATGAGCAAACTGAACATAAAATTAAGAAAACAATTCCATTACAATTACATCATCAAGAATAATAAAATAAGCGGGGCCAAAATGGCAAAGTAGTCAATTGCTTCCTGTGGTCCCTCTTACAACAAAGATCCAAAAGAATGTGAGTCTATTATATATGACAGTCTAGGAGCCCTGAACATGAAAGACAAAGTTGAGGAATTGGACTGAGTGGCAAGGGAGGGAGAGACGATTCAGAAGCAGTGAGGAGTTGTCAGAATTGACTTGGCCGGCACTGGCACCCTGCAGGCTGGATTGGTTAGCCCAAGAGGGGTGAAGAAGGCAGTGGTGCTCAGGATGCATTTTCCACATCGGGAGAGACTGATCGGTGGAGAGTCTGCTTAACACCACAGAACCAGTGAGAAATGGCGCTCAATAGGGAAAGGTAAGTACAAGTGTCAAACATACCACACAGATTGAAAAAAAAAAAAAAAAACTCTTTTGGGAAGTACCTCTTTCCCTTTTACCTGCCCCTTCCCCACTCTCTTCTGGGTCCTGGTCTGGCTTCAGTGATTGTTGAGCCCCCGGGCTGGAAGTAGGAGTCATCGCACACCCGGAGTCATTCTCCCGGTTTTGGAAAAGGAACAAATTAACAAACAGGAAAAAATAATTTACCAGCTCCTCTAAGCCAGGAACTCAGGGCAGGCACAGCCCCTTTGCCTAGACACAGGCATAAGGGGTCCACAGACTTTGAATGCCTTTCACCCCTGCATAGACCTGTGTGGGCCCATTTCAACATCGTAGGCCTTCATTAGTACAGTACAACAGGGAATATACCTGGAGTCTATTTTCATCTGTATCAGCTATAAAGGGGAGTGGCAGATTCATGACATTTGACACCATACTGCCCATTAAGCAGGGTCCTCACCTACCCACATCAGGGGCTCCACCCAAGCCACAGAGCCACCTGTGACAGGGGTCCAAGAATAAGTGATGACTCCTAGTCTTTACAGCCAACAGCACTGGGTGCCCATAGTTTGGCTGCAAAACCCACCTACCTACCCGCTCTAGGGAAAAGAGACACGCCTTCTATCCAGACACTCAGGGGAAGCAGTCAGGCCCCTGTTTTGATCAACATATGACCCGCTTCTGCAGCCAGATACCTGTGCCTACTCCAATCACCCCTGCCCATCTAGGACTGTAGGTGAGAGCCTGCACCACACACTCAGTGACTGACGACCTGGACACCTAAGTTGAATCCACACAAGAAAAGTAAATGGACTCTTAGACTCACATACCTAGTAAAAGCTCTAGACACCTGGAGACAGGATGTGAGAGCTTCAAAGATGCAAATAATCAAACTAGTTCACACGACCAGCCTGTTTGGGCATATCAAAACAAAACAAAACTAAAAGCTAGGACACGGTAAGCAAACATAAAATAAATAAATATAATAACTTATTGATGGCTTGGAGACAACAGTCACTATCAAATGACATAAAGACACAGACTATGATGGCTTCAGCAAGTGCCCAAAAGAAAGAATCAAGAAAAGTTCCGGCAGAAGATAACTTGGAACTAGTGGAGGTAGAATTCAAAAGATTAATATACGGAACTCTTAAGGAGATCAGGAAAAACACAGAACAAACCAAGCAACATACAGACGAAGCAATAGAGGAACTTAAGAAGGTTGTACAAAAGCATACTGACAAATTTAACAGGCTGCAAGAATCCACAGAGCGACAGCAAACAGAAAGTCAGAAGATAAACAACAAAATTTCAGAATTAGACAACTCAATAGAAAGTCATAGGAGCAGAATTAAGACAATGGAAGTCAGAATTAGTGAGATTGAAGATAAAGCACTCAACACCAACTTATTTGAAGAAAAATCAGATAAAAGAATTTAAAAAATGAAATCCTAAGAATTATGTGGGAGTCTATCAAGAGGAATAACCTACGAGTGATTGGAGTACCAGAATTGGGAGGGGGGGAGTGATAGCAGAAAATACAGAGAGAATTGTTGAAGATGATTTGTTGGCAGAAAACTTCCCTGATATTGTGAAAGATGAGAAAACATCTATCCTAGATGCTCATTGAACCCCACATAAGGAAGATCCCAAAAGAAAGTCCCCAAGACATATGATAATCAAACTTGCCAAAGCCAAAGATAGAGAGAATTTTAAGAGCAGCTAGGGATAAACGAAAAGTCATCTACAAAGGAGAGTCAGTAAGACTAAGTTCAGACTACTCAGCAGAAACCATGCAGGAAAGAAGGCAATGGGATGACATATATAAAGCCTTAAAGGAAAAAAATTGTCAGCAAAAAATTATATATCCAGCAAATGTGATGGAAAAATTAGGGCTATTCCAGAGAAACAGAAGTTTAGGGAATTTGCAAAAACCAAATCAAAATTATAAGAAATAGTAAAGGGAGTCCTCCAGTTAGAAAATCAGTAACATCAGATAACAACCCAAGACTAGAACACAGGACAGAGCAACCAGATATCAACTCAGATAGGGAAGTCACAAAAATAAATCAAAGCTAAAAGGCTGAAAATAGGGAAACAGAGATGTCAATTTGTAAAAGATGACAACATTAAAACAAAAAACAGGGACTAAAAAATGTAGACATAGATTTTTCATATGGAGAAGAAGTCAAGGCAATATAAAGAAATAAAAGAGTAGTTTAAACTTAGAAAAATAGGGGTGAATATTAAGGTAACCACAAAGGAAACTGATAATACTACACATCAAAATAAAAAACAAGAAAAACATAAAGACTCAGCAAATACAAAATCAACAGCAATTAAAAAGACAAAAAGAAAATACATAAAGAAAAATGACTCAGCACAGAAAATTAAGTGGAACAAATAAACTGTCAACAACACATAAAAAAAGACATCCAAATGACAGCACTAAACTCATACCTATCAATAATTACACTGAATGTAAATGGACAAAATGCACCAATATAGAAACAGAGAGGGGCAGATTTGATTAAAAAAAATATGCTCTGTCTATATGCTGCCTACAAGACACACACCTTAGACTTAAAGACACAAATAAACTAAAACTCAAAGAATGCAAAAAAATATATCAAGCAAATTACACTCAAAAAAACAGCAGAAGTGGCAATATCAATCTATGATAAAATAGACTTTAAAGTAAAATCCAACACAAAGAATAAGGAAGGACACTATATAATGACTAAAGTATCAATACACCAGGAGGACATAACTATAACAAATATTTATGCACCCAATGACAGGGCTCCAAAATACATAAAACAAACTCTAACAGCATTGAAAAGACAGAGAGCTCCACAATAATAGTAGGAGACTTCAACACACTACTTTTGGTGAAGGACAGAACATCCAGAAAGAAGCTCAATAATGACATGGAAGATCTAAATGCCACAATCAAACAACTTGATCTCAAGTACATATACTGAACAGTCCACCCAACAGCAGCCAAGTATACTTTCTTTTTCCAAAGCACATGGAACATTTTCCAGAATAGACCACATATTAGGCCATAAAGCAAGCCTTAACAGAATCCAAAGCACTGAAATACTGCAAAGCATCTTTTCTGACCATAAAGCTATAAAAGTAGAAATCAGTAACAGAAAAAGCAAGGAAAAAAAAATCAAACACATGGAAACTGAATGATACCTTACTCAAAAACTACAAGGTTATAGAAGAAATTAAGGATGGAATAAAGATATTCAGAGAATCAAATGAAAATGAAAATACATCCTACTAGTACCTTTGGAACACAGCAAAACCAGTGCTCCGAGGTCAGTTTATAGCAATAAATGCACACATCCAAAAAGAAGAAAGGGCCAAAACCAAAACAGTAACCCTACAACTAGATCAAGTAGAAAGAGAGCAGTAAAACAAGCCCTCAGGTGCCAGAAGAAAGGAAATAATAAAAATTAGAGCAGAATTAGATGAAACAGAGAATAGAAAAACAACTGAAAGAGTTAACAAGACCAAAAGCTGGTTCTTTGTAAAGATCACCAAAATCAGTAAACCATTGACCAAACTGACAAAACAAAAACAGGAAAGGAAGCAAATAACCCATATAAGAAATGAGATGGGTG
>NW_004443971.1:5932610-5951184 GCF_000243295.1 Trichechus manatus latirostris
TAAAATGCAATCCCAATCCAAATTCCAAGGGCATTTTTTAATGAGATGGAGAAACAAATCACCAACTTCATATGGAAAGGGAAGAGGCCCCAGATAAGAAAAGCATTACTGAAGAAGAACAAAGTGGGAGGCCTCCCACTATCTGATTTTAGAAACTATTATAGCACCACAGTAGTCAAAACTGCCTGGTACTGGTACAACAAAGGTATATAGATCAATGGAACAGAATTGAGAATCCAGATATAAATTAATCCACCTATGAGCAGCTGATATTTGACAAATTCCCAAAGTCCATTAAATGGGGAAATGACAGTCTCTTTAACAAATGATGCCGGCATAACTGGATATCCCTCTGTAAAAAACTGAAACAAGACCATACCTCACACTATGCACAAAAACTAACTCAAAATGGATCAAAGACCTAAATACAAAATTGAAAATGATAAAGATGATGGAAGAAAAAATAGGGACAATGCTAGGAGCCCTAATATATGGCATAAACCGAACACAAACCATAAGTAACTATACACAAACACCAGAAGGGAAACTAGATAACTGGGAGTGCCTAAAAATCAAACACTTAAGCTCATCAAAAGATTTCAACAAAAGTGTAAAAAGACAACCTACAGACTGGGAAAAATATTTTGGCTAAGACAAATCCAGTCAGCATCTAATCTGTACAATCTACAAGGCAGTAAAATTTCAATAACAAAAAGACAAATAACCCAATTAAAAAATGGGCAAATGATATGAACAGGCACTTCACCAAAGATGTTCAGGCGGCTAACAGACACATGAAGAAATGCTCAAGATCATTAGCCATTAGAGAAATGCAAATCAAAACTGTGATGAGATATCATCTCACACCAACAAGGCTAGCATTAATACAAAAAAAAAAAAAAACACAAAATAATAAATGTTGGAGAGGTTGTGGAGAGACTGGAACATTTACACACTGTTGGTGGGAATGTAAAATGGTACAACCACTTTGAAAATTCATTTGATGCTTCCTTAAAAAGCTAGAAATAGAAGTACCATATGATCCAGCAATCCCACTCCTTGGAATGTATCCTAGAGAAATAAGGGCCATCACACAAAAAAATATGTGCACATCCATTTCCATTGAAGCACTGTTCAGGATAGCAAAAAGATGAAAACAACCTAGGTGCCTATCAACGGACAAATGGGTAAACAAATTATGGTATATTCACACAGTGGAATACTACACAATGATAAAGAACAATGATGAGTCCGTGAAACATAACATGGAGGAATCTGGAAGGCATTATGCTGAATGAATTTAGTCAGTCACAGAAGGATAAATATTGTATAAGACCACTATCATAAGAACTCAAGAAAAGGTTTAAACACAGAAGAAAACATTATTTGATGGTTATGAGGGTGGGGAGGGACAGAGACGGGTATTCACTAGCTAGATAGTAGATGAGAATTATCTTAGGTAAAGGGAAGGAAAACACACACTACAGGGGAAGTCAGCACAACTGGACTAAACCAAAGCTAAGAAGTTTCCTGAGCACAAGCAAACACTTCGAGGGACAGAGTAGCAGGGGCAGGGGTCTGGGGACCATGCTTTCCGGGGACATCTAGGTAAATTGGCATAAGAAAGTTTATTAAGAAAATGTTCTGCCTCCCACTTTGGTGAGTGGTGTCTGGGGTCTTAAAAGCTAGCAAACAGCCATCTAAGATGCATCAATTGGTCCCAACCCACCTGGAGCAAAGGAGAATGAATAACACCAAAGACACAAGGGAAGTATTAGCCCAAGAGACAGAAAGGGCCACATAAACCAGAGACTTCATTAGCCTGAGACCGAAAGAACTAGATGGTGCCTGGCTACCACCGAGGACTGTCCTGACAGGGAACACAATGGAGAGTCCCTGATGGAGTAGGAGAAAAATGGGGTGCAGAACTCAAATTCTAGTGAAAAGATCAGACTTAATGGTTAGATTGAGACTGGAGGGACCCCAGAAGACATGGCCCCTGGACTCTCTGTTAGCCCAAAACTAAAACCATTCCTGAGGCCAATTCTTCAGACAAAGATTAGACTAGACTATGGGACATAAAATGATACTTTAAAGCGTGTGCTTCTTAGCTCACGTAGATACATGAGACTATATGGGCAGCTCTGTCCAGAGGTGAGATGACAAGGCAGAGTGTCAGGAGCTCGTTGAAAGGACACGGGAAATCTGGGGTGGAACAGAGGAGTGTGCTGTTACAGTATAGGAAGAGCAACTAGGGTCACATAACAATGTAAGTATAAATTTTTGTATGAGAGACTAACTTGAATTGTAAACTTTCACTTAAAGCACAATAATATATATATATATAAATTTCAAAAAAATGAATGCAATACACAAACAGGCATATTAAAGAACATTTACCAAAATGTTCTGAATGGTTATAAAGTGTATGCTTTCTACTTTTGTATTTTTTTCTGCACCATTTGAAATGTTTTACAGTAAACATGTATGAATTTCCCAGTTAAAAAAAAGGAATAATAAAATATTTAAGGACACATTTAACAAAACAAGAACTTGTACTCTGAAAACTGCAAAAAAATGTTGAAAGAAATTCAAGAAGATCTAAATAATAGGAAGACATCACATGTTCATGGGTCAGAAGTCTTAATATTTTTAAGATGGCTATACTCCCCAGATTAATCTGCAGATTCTTTGTGATCTCATCAAAATCCCAACTGGCCGTTTTCAGAAATTGACAAGTTTATCCTAAAATTCATATGAAAATTCAAGGAACCCAGAATAACCAAAGCAAACTTGAAAAAGAATGAAGTTGGAGGACTCCCACTTTCTGACCTCAAAACTTACTATAAATCCATGGTAATCAAGACAGTGTGTATTGACATAAGGATAACACACAGATCAATGAAATAGAATTAAGAATCCAGAAATAAACCTTATATTTATGGTTGGTTAATTTTTGACAAGTGTCAATACAATTTAATGGGAAAACTTTTTTAAAAAATGGTATTGGAACAACTGGATATCCATATGCAAAAGTACACCATACACAAAAATTATCTCAAAATAGATCATAGACTTAAATGTAAATGCTAAAAATATAAAATTCTTAGAAAAAAAAGTAAGAATTAATATTCAGGATCTTGGTTTAGGCAGTGATTTCTTAGATATAGCACAAAAGTACAAGTGACAAAAGAAAAATAAATAAATTGAACATCATCAAAATTAATTTAAAAAATTGTGTTGCAAACAATATCATCAAGACAGTGAAAAGACAACCCATAGCGTAAGAGAAAATATTTGCAAATCATATATCTGATAAGAGACATGTGTTCAGAATATACAAAGAATTCTTTCAACTCCACAATAAAATGATATTTAAATAAAACTGAGCAAAGACTGACAGACATTTCTGCAAAGAAGATATGCAAGCTGTCAGTAAGTACATGACAATGTGCTCAATATCACTAGTCACTAGGGAAATGTAAACCAAAACCACAATGAGATACAGCTTCATACCCACTAGAACGGCTATAACCAGAAAGATAAGTACTGAAGAGGATGTGGAGAAATCGGACTCTAATACCTTGCTAGTAGGAATGTAACATGGTGCAGCTGTTTTGGAAAGCAGTTTTGGCAGTTCCTCAAAATGTTAACCATAGGGTTAGCATATGACCAAGCAATTCCTCTTCTAGGAATAGGCCCTAAAAATTGAAAACATAATTCCACAAAACATCTACATGAAGAGTCATAGCAACATTATTCATAAAAGCCAAAAAGTGGAAACAACCAAATGGTTATCATTTTTTTAATTGCACAAATAAATTGTGGTATATCTATGCAATGAAATAGTATTTGGCAATAAAAAGAATGAAGTACTATAGCTACTATAACATGAATGAATTTTGAAGACACTATACTAAATAAAGGAGCCCTGGTGGCTCAGTGGTTAAGAGCTTGGCTGCTAACCAAAAGGTCGGCAGTTCAAATTTCATCAGCTGCACCTTGGAAACCCTATAGGACAGTTTTACTCTGTCCTACAGTGTCGCTATGAGTTGAAATCGACTGAACGGCAATGGCTTTTTTTTTTTTTTTTTTTTTTAATACTAAGTGAAAGAAACCAGTCACAAAAGACCACATAGTATATGTTTCCATTTATATTAAATATCTAGAAAAGGAAATTCTTTAGAGACAGAAAGTAGATTAGTGGTTGCTTAGGGCTGTAGGGTTGAGTGGAGGGGAATGGAAAGTGATTGCTAATGGGTATGGGATTTCTTTTGAGGGTGATGAAAATATTCCAAAATTAGATGAATATACTAAAATTTACTGAATTGTACATTTTAATTGGTAAATTGTATGGTATGTTAATTATATCTTAATAAAGCTTTTTAAATTTTCTTTAAGTGTCAAGGACATGCAAGGTAAGTGCATATGGCACTCCTTTTTTTTAATTGACATATAAATTACATATAAAAAATTCACAGACCTTAAATTTTCTCTGAGTCTTATGTGTTTTGACAGTTTTACATTTCCTTGTAACCACATCCCAGATGAAGAAATTAAATATTTCTACAGCCAGAGAAAATTTCCTCATATCCACCCAGTAGTGTGCTGGAGCCAGCTCACAATGGTTTATAAGAGTTGCTTACAGGTACTCCTTCCCAAATCTTTGTTCAGTGGCCTCACATTGGTGGCTTGAAATCTGGAAAGTGGAAGTATTGATACCACGAAAATCAGCAAATAGTACAAATCAGGGCTTTCTACCCACTCCTCACACCCAGCCAGCTGTTGAATATTTATCAGCCTCCACAGCTGGTGCCCCTCTCTAATGAATTCTTCCACCCACTAGGGGCAACTGCTTTTTGACTTTTCACAATACTTAGTTTTGCCTGTTCTTGTATTTCTTATAACGGGATCATACAGTATGTATTTTCCTGTCTGCTTTCTTTGGCTTAAAATAATGTTTAGAAATTTATCCACATTGTTGCATCTATCAACAATTTATTTTCTTTTAATTGCTGAATAGTATTTGATTGTATGGATGTGCAACAAGTTCATTTTCTCCTGTTGATGGACATTTGGGTTGCTTCCAATATTGGGTTATTATAAATAAGGCCCCTATGACATTAGTGTACCTGCATTTTTTGTGAACATGGCTTGGATTGCTGGGTCATAGCATAGATGTAAGTTTAACATTATTAGAAAAGGAAAACAGTTATTCAGAGTGGTTGAATTATGTTACTCTGCCTCAAGCAATTATGAGAGTTCCAGCTGATCAACATACTTGCCAAAATTTGTTATTTTTGGTTTTAGGCATTCTAGGGGGCACATATTAGTAATTTATTTTGGTTTTTAATTTAACTCAGTAGTTAACTCTGATAACTAATAATGTTGACCCCTTCTCATGTGATAGATCTTTTTTTTTTATTTTGTTGTTGAGAAAGTACACAGCAAAACATACACCAATTCAACAGTTTCTACATGTCCAATTGAGTGACACTGATTACATTCTTCGAGCTGTGCAACCATTTTCACTCTCCTTTTCTGAATTATTCGTCCCTCATTAACATAAATTCACTACTCCCTAAGGTTCCTATCTAATTTTATGAGTTGCTGTTGTCAATTTTATCCCATCTAGATAGATCTTGAAAGAGCACGGTGCTTAAGGGAGGCATTCTTTACTGCTTAAGCTAAATTACTGTTTGGTTTTAGGAAGATTTCAGGGGATATTTTTGGTTTAAGGTTTCAAGATTATCTCGGGGCAATAGTTGCAGGGGTTCATCCAGCCTCCGTGACTCCAGAAAGTCTGAAGTCCATGAGAATTTGAATTTCTGTTCTTCATTTTCCCCTTTTGATCAGGATTCTTCTTTAGAATGTTTGATAAAAGTGTTCCGTAAAGGTAGCCAGTCACCATCTAGTTCTTCTGGTCATGGCAAGTAAGGCAATTGTTCATGGAGGCAATTAGCCACACAGTCCGTATCCTCCTCCTATCCCTATCCTCCTTCTTCATCTGTTGCTCCAGGCTAATAGAAACCAATTGTTGTGCCTTGAATGATGGTGATGTGATCCTGTGATCAATCTTATGATCAAGGACTATTTGTAGATCTTCTTTAGCAAAATGTTTGTTCAAGGACTTTGCCCACTTTTTCATAGGGTTGTTTATCTTCTTATTATTCGTTTGTAGGAATTCTTTATATATTCTTTATGCGAGTCCTAGATTCACTCTGTTTATCTATCTATCTCAATTTAATCTAATATTATATAATATGGTACAGTCTGATCTGATACGATTCCATACAGATACAATTTGATACGTTATGATCTTCCTTCCAATCTGTGACTTGCCTTTTCTTTTGTGGTGAATGCTTTTCATGTTCTGTAAAAAACAACAACAAAAATAACTACCCCTGGGCCTCAAAGGTATTCTCTTCTGTTTACTTTTTAAAGATTCGAGTTCTAGCTTTTATGTGAAAATCTATAATCCACCTTAAATTACTGTTAATGTGTGGAGTAAGACAAGGGTTGAAGAACATTTTTGATCGATACTTTTATCCAGGTGCTTTAGACCATTTGTTAAAGTTTTGTCTTTCCTGAATTGAACTGACATGATGATTTAGTTGGAAAGCAGTTAACCATATTGTCTTAGTCATCTAGTACTGCTATAACAGAAATACCACAAGTGGATGGTTTTAACGAAGAAAAGTTCATTTCCTCATAGTCAAAACAGGCTAAAAGTCCAAAATCAGGGCGTCAGCTCCAGGAAGAAGGCTTTTTCTCTCTGTCGGCCTTCTTCTTTTTGGTGTTCTCCTGGACTAGGAGCTTCTTTGCGCAGGGACCCCGGTGCAAAGGATACACTCTGCTCCCGGCACTGCTTTCTTGATGGTATGAGGTCCCCAACTCTCCACTTGCTTCCCTTTCCTTTTATCTCTTGAGAGATAAAATGTGGTGCAGGCCACACCCCAGGGAAACTCCCTTTACACTGGATCGGGGGACATGACCTAGGTTAAGGGTGGTGTTACAATGCCACCTAATCCTCTTTAACATAAAATTACAATCACAAAATGGAGGCCAACCACACAATTCTGGGAATCATGGCCCAGCCAAATTGATACGCACATTTTTTGGGGGACATAGTTCAATCCATGACGCACATATACAGTAAAAACTGCAAAAGCTGGAAGTTGTGTAAGGTAGAAACCTGTCAGAGAAGGAAAACTCAAATGTTTTCTACTGTAATGAGCGATAGAAAAGTGGTAAGACTGCACCCTGTCAACTTGGAAAAACAACACAGTCCTGTTGGATTCTGGCTCTCAAAGATTTCCCTGTATATGGGTCTATTTCTGGACTATCTCATCTGTTCTATTGATCTATTTGTCCACCCTTCTGGCACTATCACAGTCTTGCTTACTAAAGCTTTATAAAAAAGTCTTGAAATCCAATAATGTAAGTCCTACAGCTTTGTTCTTCTTTTCCATGATTGTTTTTGGCTTTTCTAGATAACTTTAAAGTTTCACATAAATTGTAGAAACAGCTTGTCAATCTCTTCAAAAAAGCCTGCTGTTTTTTTATTAGGTTTGTGCTGAGTCTATAGATAAATGCAGGGAGAACAGACAACTTAATACCGAGTCTCTCAAATATGGTATATCTCTCAATTTATTTAGGTCTTTTAAAATTTCTCTTAGCAATATTTTGTGGTTTTCAGAGCAGAGGTTGTGTACACATTTCATAGATATATTCCTAGGTCTATGATGTTTTTGAGGTTATTGTAAACAGTACATTCTTGTGTTCTTTCTGATCACAGAAAACAAGTATTTAATATTTCATCATAAAGAATGATTTTAGATATAGATACTTATTTCATATATGTGCTTTAACAGATTGAGAAAGTTTCTTTTCATTCCTTATTTCCTTTGAGTTATCATCAAAAATGGGTATTGAGTTTTTTCAGATGCTTTTGAGATGTCATATTGTTTTCTTCTCTATTCTCTTAATATTTTGAATTGTATTGATTGATTTTTCCAATGTTAAACTAAGTTTGACTTCCTAGTATAAACCACACTTGGTCAGGATGTATTATCTTTTTACTTCTGTATACTATTTGCTAATGTTTTGTTAAGAATTTTTGTATCTTTATTCATGAGAAATATTGATCTGTAGTTTTTTTTTTTTTTTTTCCTTTGAAAGACTTTGTCAGGTTTTGAAATCAGATTTACTCTGGTGTCATAGAAGAGTTAGGATGTATTCTTCCTTTTCGGTTTTCTTAAAGAGTTTGGACAAGATTGGTATTAAATGTTTGCTAGAACTTACCAGGAAAGCCAGCTAGACCTGAAGTGTTCTTTGTGGGAATTTTTTTTTTGGTTAGAAATTCAACCACTTTAATAGATACAGAAGTACTTAGACTTTTTATTTTATTTCATATCACTTTCATGAAGCTATGTTTTTCAAGGAATTTTTATCTTTCATCTAAGTTGTTTCATTTATTAATTTAAGATTGCACCTAATATTTTATTATTCTGTTACTTTTTGTAGTCTCTGTAGTGATGTCCTTATTTTTATTCTTCATTTGGTGATTTGTGTTTTTTTCTTGGTCAGTCTTGCAAAGGGTTTGTCAATTTATTAACCTTTCAAAAGGACATACCTGAATTTCTTGATTTTCTCTATTGATCATCGTTTTTAGAGTTTCACATAAAAGGAATCATCTAATATGTACTCTTTTGTATGTTTATTTCACAGAGCATAATGATTTTTAGAATCATCCATGTTGTTGCAAGTTTTCATAGTCTGTTCATTTCTATTGCTTAGTAGTATTACATTGCACGGATATACCATAGTTGAAGGCCATTTGGGTTGTTTCCAGTTTTTGACTCTGTGACTATAGCTATTATGAATAGTTGAGTAAAAGTTTTTGCGTGGACATATGTTTTTATTTCCTTTGGGTAAATATCTAATAACGGAATTGTTTGGTTTTATTGTGTGTCCACCACCCTTCTGTCAGTTTTACATACTGTGGTGGTTTGTGTGTTGCTGTGATGCTGAACATTATGCCACCAGTATTTCAAATCCCAGAAGGTCACGCATAGTGGACAGGTCTCAGCAGAGTTTCTATACTTAGCCGTACTAGGAAGAAAGGCCTGGGGATCTACTTCTGAAAATCAGTCAGTGAAAACTCTTTGACTCACCACAGATCTTTTCTCCTAAATCCATTAATATATTTACTGTAACTATTGTAAAGAGTTTTTGTGAAAATTCCAATATCTGGGTCATCTCTGTTTCTGCTTCTATTGGCTGTTACTTTCTTGATCAGGTAATCTGGTGGTGCAGTGGTTAACTGTCCAGTTGCTAATCAAAATGTTGGCAGTTCGGACTCACCTGCCTCTCTGTGGAAAAAACATGTGGCAGTCAGCTTCTGTAATAATTACAGTTGGCTCTTCTCTTCTAGGAATGGCCCATCACTTTCTAGAGTTTAGGTTTCTTTACATCTTCAGCTCTCTAGTGGGCTTAAAATAGGACATATAACCTATGCCATCATAAAATATTCACTTGTTCTCCTTATTAAGGTGGGAGTGATAGTATCTTGTGAATTTCTACATACTAAGTAGAAACAGTGTTGTTTTTATTTTAAATTCCTTAATGTATTTTTTTTATTACCCCAAATAAACTATAAGCCCCTTGAGGGTAAGAAATATGATTTAATTCTTTTTCAATTCCTCACAAGGCCTAGCAGTTACTCAATACGTATTTAAAATAAATACCTCACATATTATCTAATTTTATCAATTCATTGATGTTCAAGGAAATCCAGAACTAAAAAGGTAACATTATTTAGTAAGGCTAAACTCATTGGTTAGTAGTAGAGCCATTATTAAAATGCAGATTCCCTGGCTTTCAATAATTTTTTTCTATGCAGTTGTATTTGATTCTGTAATCATCATGATATTTTATAGACATATATCACCAGGATGTTAGATCATCATGATCATCCTCATCTCCTTGTTGGTTATGCCTTTTTTAAATAATTGGTCATGTGGACAAGAATTCCATTAAAAACACCACAGATGGCACTAGAAACTCATTGGGGAAACAAAATATGTAGACATAAACCTAGAGATAAGCTTAGCTTGCTTACTTTGGACTCATCTTCAGCAAAGACCAATTACTAGAAAACAACATCATGTTTGATAAAGTAGAGGGTCAACGAGAATGAAGGGAGCCCTCAATGAGATGGATGTAGGAGGGTAAGTCAAAAAGTATTGCTACAAAATCATAGAAACCTTTATTAAACAAAAAAATCAAAATGTGAAGCTATTGTTTCCAACATATCCTTCTTCTAGTTCTGTATACTTTTGAAGGTGGTGTTTCTGTCTCTCTAACCTTTCCCTGAAAAATTATGTGCTTTTCAATTTGCAACACGTCAAAACGGCAGTTTTGACATCCTTGAGGGACACAAATCATGTTCTTTTCAAATGTTCTTTGAGTTTGAGGGGAAAAAACGAGTCTGAAGGGGCAAGATCAGGGCTATAGGGTCAATGGGGTAAGCTTTTCCAATGAAATTCTTTTAGGACAGCCCTTGCTACCCTCAAAGATGAGCAGGTGCATTGTCTTGATGGAAAAAAAATTCCTTGGTGCAAATTTCCTGGCCTTTTTCTCACCAATGCAGTTTTCAATTTTCTTAAAACTTCTTTATAATAAGCCCCCATGATCATCCTATGTCCTTTGAGAAAATCTATCAAGATTACCCCTTAGGAATCCCAAAAAACAGTCTCCATAACCTTCTGAGCTGATTTCCCTCTCTTGGATCATCTTTGAGGTCTTTCCCACCTTCCTTAAAATGCTTGATCCATCTGAAAACTGTTGTTTTATGTGGGATTCCCAACAACTTGTTGCAAAACTTCAGTGATTTGGGAAGATGTCCACTTGAGTTTTGTTAAAAATTTGATGTTAGCCCTGACCTCAGAATCATTTTTTTTCCCCATGGCACAAAAGTACCCTTTTTTTTAAGGCAACCTAGTGAGACGAAGACAAGCGCATTGCTGAGAGAACTTGTCTGCAACCATCCACTGATCACAGAGACATGTTTAAACACATTTTGTTTGGAATAAACCCATACATATATGAACTGGAACCCTTGTAGCAATACTTTTTGACTTACCCTCTTACACAATAGCCACAACAATTGACTCAAACATATCAAACATCGTGGAGACAGCACAGGGCTGGGCAATGCTCCATTCTGTTATACCTAAGGTCACCATGAGTCAGCACCAACCTGAGGGCAACTAACAACAACAACAACCGAGATTTGATATAGATGTATATTGTAGGTATCAGCTTGGATCAAAGAGAGCTAAACAATTTAAACGACTTTAACAATCGTAATTTAACCCCAATTTTCTTTTTATAGTAATTTCATTTTCTATGTTTTATATTATAATTTTCCTTTTAGTCTTGCTTCTCTTTCCTGATACTACAATCCTATCTCAAACAGGAGGACTGTTACTGAGAAGGCAAGTAGTTCTTTAATTGAAGCACTTACAGAGTACACTGGAAAACTGTAAAGACTTTTAAGAAATAGCAAAGCCTTAATAGGTTCTTGAGTACTCGTCTTATAACCTAATTCAGTGCTCTTTCAGCAATGCTAGAGGATGTTGATAATTTACCGCTGTGATGAGCAATAAAGCAATAATAGTAATCGAAAGGTTTAATATTCATTTTTTTAGGGAGCATTTATGGTTATGTATTAAAACTATAAATACTTCAAGAGGCTGTGAAACTGATCTATAGAAAATGAAAGATAAGATCTCACTATCTTCTAAAAGTGCTTTTCTAGCAGAAATCTGGCCTCAGCTTTACGGTTTATAAATATAAACAAACCAGAAGTGAAATGTTCAACGTGTCTGCCCATCCAAAGGGACCACTTAAATAACCAGTAGCACTCAAACCTAATGAAGGCTGGAAAGTTCTGCTCCTTCTTCTTCTATTGTTCAAATTTCCATTTCCTTCCTCCTGTTCTCTTATATTGTTCTTTATCTCTCCTTCACATCCTTTACCTCATCTTTCTCTTTCTCTGACTTTTTTCTTCTTTTCTCTCCCATCTTCCTCACATTATTTCTTATATCCATATTGAATGAAAGAAGTCAACTGTCCTGGGCGTGACATAGGCCTCGGAATGCAGTCCTCTTGGCTAAGGGCCGCAGGACTCCAGCTAAGTATAACTGCAGATGGACTGAGCTTTTTCTGACCCTAATCCTCTTAGATGGACCAGCCCTGACCTCCAGACTTCCTGTCAAAGCAAGCCTTAACATTAGCACCTACACTACTATCCAATATCCTTGCCTATCTCTTCTTACTCCACCTCCCTATCTTTTTGTTATCATTAATCTAGATTCCAGGGTTTCCATCTTGCCTTTAATATCTGCTTATGGCTCCTTTAATTCATGGTCCATCAAAATGTCCTTTTTATCTTCTTGGATTTCTGTTTTCTACAATACATATTTTTTGATTTTCCTCATACTTTTCTAATCTCTGGGCCCTGAGCCCCCTTGAGGAAGGGAGGGAATGCAGATAGGTCAGTTGATTCCTGATCAGCTCAGAATCATATTCATTCTTTAAGACACAGGTCATTATTCAGTCATGACTCCCATGATTTCCTACACATTCTGCTATCATGGCACCTTTCAGGTTATATCTGAGCATGTGTATATGTCACACACTGGGCTGTGAGCTCTATTTTATTTCTTACACAGGGCCTGACCACAGTGGTCAGTCCATAAATGTATATTAAAAGATTGCTACTGTGACCAGCCTTAGTTACTCACTAAATATTTATCAAGCACCTACTTTGTGTGGGGTTCTGTTCCAGGCACTGGTGATTCAGTGGTAGACAGTACAGGCAAAGTCCCTGCTATCATCATGCTTGTAATGTATAAATAAACAAATCTAAGATGTAACATCAGGTAGTGATAAGTGCTATAAAGAAGGAGAAAGCAAGGTAATGGATTGAGAATGACAGAGTGCTAGGTAATAAAGAGGGAGAGGGAGAGGGATTGTCAGTGATTTAGAGAGAGAGAGAGAGAGAGAGATGTGCAAAACAGGGCCTTAAAGGGAGACACAAGCTGAGGCCTATTTCAAAAGAGACAACCATGATGTTCTAGTACATGTGTAGACAACGGAGCTGACAGGGCCACAGCTTATTTATTTGTTATCTTTTCTCCTCACTCCGCAGGTGTGGTGCTCTGCTACTGATAAAGAAACGTTTTCCAAATGATGGGGAATCAAATGAAAGTCTATTAGTAATATATTGGTGAGTAACAAAAATGCACCATTCCCCCGCCCCCCTGCACACACATGCATACACTCAAGGCCATACTTTGGCTTTTGTGGACATGTTCTAATTTTCTTCAACTTGAACTTGAACTTAAATATGAGCAGTTGATGGTCTGTTCCACAGTCAGCCCCTGGCTTTGTTCTGACTGATGATATTGAGCTTTTCCATAATCTCTTTCCACAGATGTAGTTGATTTGATTCCTGTGTATTCCATCTGGCAAGGTCCATGTGTATAGTTGCCATTTATGTTGTTTAAAAAAGATATTTGCAGTGAAGAAGTCATTGGTCTTGCAAAATTCTGTCATGTGATCTCTGGTATCATTTCTATCACCAAGGCCATATTTTCCAACTACCAATTCTTCTTCTGTGTTTCCAACTTTCGCATTCCAATAGCCAGTAATTATCAATGCACCTTGATTGCATGTTGGATCAATTTCAGGCTGCAGAAGTTGATAAAAATCTTTAGTTTCTTCATCTAGTGGTTGATGTGTAAATTTGAATGATAGTCATATTAACTGATCTTCCTTGAAGGTGTATGGATACTCTCTTAACACTGAAAGCATTGTACTTCAGGATAGATCTTCAGACATTCTTTTTGACAATGAGCGCGATGCCATTCCTCTTAAATTTGTCATTCCTGGCATAATAGACCATATGATTGTCTGATTCAAAATGGCCAATGCTAGTCCATGACAGCTCACTAAATGCCTAGTATATTGATGTTTATGGGTTCCATTTCATTTTTGACACTTCCAGTTTTCCTAGATTCATACTTCTTATGCTCAACGTTCTGATTATTAATGGATATTTGCAGCTGTTTCTTCTCATTTTGAGTCATGCCACATCAGCAAATAAAGATCCCGAAAGCTTAACTCCATCCACATCATTAGGATCAACTCTACTTTGAGGAGGCAGCTCTTCCCCAGTCGTATTTTGGAGTGTCTTCCAACCTGAGGGTTCATCATCTGGCACTATGTCGGACACTGTTCCGCTGCCATCCATAAGGTTTTCACTGGCCAATTTTTTCAGAAGTAAACCACCAGGTCCTTCTTCCTAGGCTGTCTCAGTCTAGAAGCTCAGCTGAAACCTGTCCACCAAAGTTGACCCTGCTGGTATTTGAAATACTGGTGGCAAAGCTTCCAGTGTCACAGCAACATGCAAGTACAACCTTGAGTATATTCCACCTGAATTTAGAGACTATTTCAAGAATAGGTTTGACACATTAAACACTAATGACTGAAGACCAGATGAGCTGTGGAATGACATCAAAGACATCATACATGAAGAAAGCAAGAGGTCATTTAAAGACAGGAAAGAAAAGACCAAAGTGGGTGTCAGAAGAGACTCTGAAAGTTGCTCTTGAAAGTATAGTAGCTAAAGCAAACAGAAGAAATGATGAAGTAAAAGAGCTGAACAGAGGATTTCAAAATCCAGCTCAAAAAGATAAAGTATTATAACAAAATGTGCAAAGACCTAGAGACAGAAAACCAACAGGGAAGAACACGCTCAGCATTTCTCAAGCTGAAGAAACTGAAGAAAAAATTCAAGCCTCGAGTTGCAATATAGAAAGATTCTACAGAGAAAATATTAAACAAGGCAGGAAGCATCAAAAGAAGTTGGAAGGAATACCCAGAGTCACTGCACCAAAAAGAATGATCGACGTTCAACCATTCCAAGAGGTAGCATATGGTCAAGAACCAATGGTACTGAAGAAAGAGAACTAAGCTGCACTGAAGGCATTGTTGAAATACAAGGCTCCAGGAATTGATGGAATACCAATTGAGATGTTTCAACAAACAGCTGCAGCACTGGAAGCACTCACTTGTCTATGCCAAGAAGTTTGGAAGACAGCTACCTGGCCAACGGAGTGGAAGATATCCATATTTGTACCCATTCTAAAGAAAGGAGCTCCAACAAAATGTGGAAATTATTGAACAATATTATTAATATCATATGCAAGTAAAATTATGCTGAAGATCATTCAAAAACGGTTACAGCAATATATCGACAGGGAACTGGCAGAAATTCAAGCCGAATTCAGAAGAGGACATGGAACGAGGGATATCATTGCTGATGTCAGATAGATTATGGCTGAAAGCAGAGAATATCGGAAAGATGTTTACCTGTGTTTTATTGACTATACAAAGGCATTGGATTGAGTGGATTGTAACAAAGTATGGATAACATTGGGAAGAATGGGAATTCCAGAACACTTAATTGTGCTTATGAGGAACCTGTACTTAAACCAAGAAGCAGACGTTCAAACAGGACAAGGGGATACAGCGTCAAGAAAGTCAAGAAAGGTGTGTATCAGGGTTGTACCCTTTCACTATACTTATTCAATGTGTATGCTGAGCAAATAATCCAAGAAGCTGGACTATATGAGGAAGGACTTGGCGTCAGGACTGGAGGAAAACTCACTGACAACTTGCAATATGCAAATGTCACAACCTTGCTTGCTGAAAGTGAAGAGGACTTGAAGCACTTACTGATGAAGATCAAAGACCACAGCCTTCAGTATGGATTACAACTCAATATAAAGAAAACAAAAATCCTCACAACTGGACCAATAAGCAACATCATGATAAATGGAGAAAAGATTGAAGTTGTCAAGGATTTCCTTTTACTTGGATCCACAATCAATGCCCATGCAAGCAGCAGTCAAGAAATCAAATGATGCATTGTGTTGGGTAAATACGCTGCAAAAGATCTCTTTAAAGTGTTAAAAAGCAAAGATGTCACTTTAAGGACTAAGGTGCACCTGACTCAATCTATGGTGTTTTCAACCACCTCCTACGCATGTGAAAGCTAGACAATGAATAAGGAAGACCGAAGAATAATTGATATCTTTGAATTATGGTGTTGACAAAGAATATTCAATGTACCATGGACGGCCAGAAGAATGAAGAAATCTGTCTTAGAAGAAGTATAGCCAGAATGTTCATATGAAGCTAGAATGGCAAGACTTTGTCTCATATTCTTTGAACATGTTATCAGGAGGGGCCAGTCCCTGGAGAAGGACATCATGCTTGATAAAGCAGAGGGTAAGGGAAAAAGAGAAAGACCTTCAACGAGATGGATTGGCACAGCGGCTGCAACAATGCGCTCAAACATAGCAATGATTGTGAGGATGGTGCAGGACCGGACAGTGTTTCATTCTGTTGTACATAGGGTCACTATGAGTCTGAATCAACTCGATGGCACCTAACCACACACATACACACACAACTCAGTATCTTAAACTTTTAAGAATTTATTATTTTTCATGGGGTTACATGCCAGCACGATGGTCCTGCTGATCTGCTCTAGGTTGATCTTACCTGGGCTTGCTCATGAATCTATAGTCACCTGGTGGATAAGCTGCAGACTGACTAGTCTAACATGGCCTCCCTCACATATCTGGCTATTGGATGGGGTGATGGGAATGACTGGGCCACATGTCTCATCATTCAGCTTGACCTTCAGGCTTGTTCTTCTTGCATAGACAAGAGTCCCAAAAGAGACAGTGAAGTGGGCAAGGCCTCTTGAAGCTTAGGATTAGAACTGGTGACCATCACATCCATGTATTCTATTGGATAAAGCAAGTCAAAGGCCAGTCCAGATTCAAAATGTGGGGAAGTAGATTCTGTCTTTTGATGGAGAGGCATCCCTGGGTGGTGCAAGCGGTTAACATGCTTTATTGTTAACTAAAAGGTTGGAGGTGGGAGTCCACCCAGCACACCTGGGAATCTGGTGATACTTCTGAAAATCAGGCATTGAAAACCCACAGTTCTACTCCGACACCATGAGTCTCAGTTGACTCCACAGCAACTGGTTATTGATACAGTTTGCAGAGGACATGAATTCAGAGGGGGTTAAAGATTGCAGTAGGTTTGGCAACAACCTACCACCGTCTGTCTTCTGGTCACGATTATTTGCATTACTCCCACAAAATACCCTCAATCTTCAGTTTTTCTCAAGACCTCCACAAATCTAATCAAATCACGGTATCACACTGGAAGTCCTAGATCTTGGGATAGACCTCAGATCTAGATGCATCTTCTAATAATACAGAAACCTAAAAAATACAATAACTTATCTGACCCCAAAACACCTAAGATATAATGGTGACAAGGAATATGAGAACCACACCAAACACTTCAATTCAATAAAGGAAACCATGTGTGGCAAACAGCCAGGCAGTAGTTCATAATGATTCTAAAATCCTGCTGATCACATGTGTCCAGATCCCCCACTCTGGAGGTGGGGAGGGTTTCTTAATTAGGTCCTCGTTGTGCTGCCTGAAAGTGGCTCCCCAGTCCACTGTTCTTTATGGCTATTTGCCCTCAGAGAAGTCCTCCCTTTTCTATAGCCTCCTAAATATTTGAACAACTTTCTCATTCTGCTTACAGGTCCCCAAAGGGGAAGCTGTGGTAGACATTACCAAATGTATCATCCCTTCCTCTATCCATCCCATCAAATGTGAAGTCAATTTTACTACCTCTTGAATTTGGACTTATTCTGTTTTATCATTTGCTTTGGATAATAGAATGCAGTAACAATGATGGATGTGCCAGTTATGAGCCTAAGCTTCAGGAGGCTGTCTCTTAGATACCTATAGCTAACATATGCACAAGCCTGGGCTAGCCTACTAGGGGAGGAGAGACCACATGGAGGAGAGTTGTCCCACTTGAAACCATGCTCGACAATTAGGCACCGGACCTAGTAGCTGACCTAGCCTGGCCTAGACCAGAAGAAACCCCATCAGACCTGTAGCTTCATCAGCTATAATACATTTTGTTGTGTACACCGAGAGATTTCATAAGTTTGTTGTTGTCGTTATGAATCATTACTGTAGCAATTGATAAAGGGAGTTTTCTTAAACTGCAACTCCTAGCCTTCAAGCCTCCTAGTTTCTTGGGCTGGGCAGCTGATACCTACCTACCAATACGTTGTTGTCTTCCCTTTTCTTTTACCTCTTTTTATATCACAATTTGTATTGTACTTACAGCCATTACTTCATTTTTTTCTCATAACAACCCTGTGAGGTAGACAAGGCAGGCATTTAAATGATGTAAAACTTCCAGCTCAGAGAGGCTAAGTGACTTTACAAGGTCACACAGAAGCTAAATACTGTATACATTCCTCTACATTGAAGATCATCAAACTTTTTAGAAGTTATATTCTATTATCTCATCTAGTCTTTCTTGCCCCACCTCCTAGTTTTCATATTTGAACCAAAAGGGAAATTGTGGTTTTTTTTTTTTTTTTTTT
>NW_004443971.1:5952007-5973151 GCF_000243295.1 Trichechus manatus latirostris
AGAGCCCTCCGTCCAGCAACTCAGTCCCTCGGGGAGTTTGGATGTGTCCATGGGGCCTCCATGGCCTTTCCTTGTACAGGTTGTGTTAGTTTCCCCTGTATTGTGTACTGTCTCACCCTTCGGGAAATTGTGGTTTTGATGACTAACCCTTCATCTGTGAAGCAGAAGGCTTGCATTCTGACCAGTCTTGGTCTTCCTACCAGTTGCTTCTTATGCAAATTAAGTGTGTCTTAGTCACTACTATTTAATGATAAATACCTGGGTGGTATAATTATTAACATGCGAGGCTGCTAACCAAATAGTCCAATCAGGGGTGCCTCAGAAGAAAGGTCTGGTGATCTACTTCCAAAAAAATCAGTCATTGAAAACCCTATGGAGCACAGTTTACTTTGACATACATAGGGTCAATGATATTACTATTTAGTGATATTATAAGGTTGAGTGGGAAATAAAAAGATAAGCCTCCCCTTGACTATGATTTTATAGGGCAGAACTAGGGTCAAGCAGAGAGGATACTAAGAGAAAGATGTCAGGTTAATATAAGACAGCGCTTTGTCACATGTCATTTGGTGGGTAGGTAAACTGGATGACCTCTGAGGAACCTGTCAGCTCTAGGAAATGATGACTTTGATAAATCAAATTAAAAAATAAAAATAAAAAAAAATACATATCCATTACCATGCCTAGACAGCCTAGAGAGATTCAGCTTGAGGAGACACTCTTGATTTGCTTCCTAGGTTTTCACTCCTTTATTGAAATTTCCTCCTCTTTTGTCTCTTGAAGACCCATCTGGTTTTTCTGATACTTTTTTGATCATTTCTTCTCATCCGCCCTGGGTGGTTTTATTTTCTCTATACATTCTTAAACATAGGCACTTTCCCATGACTCTGAGCTTAGCCCTCTTCTTTTCAAGATCAATATTATTTTTCCTTCATTATGTACTGCCACAGCATTACCACAGTCTATATACTGCTCTCTGACCCTGTGGTGGCCATTATTGCTATTTGCCAACTCTTTCCAACTCTCCCTTTGTTATGGATTGAATAGTGTCCCCAAAAAGTATATGTTGTAAATTCAAACCTCTATGCCTGTGGTTATAATCCCATTTGAGAATGGGTTGTCTTTGTTATGTTAATGAGGCAGGATTAGTGTAGGTTATGTCTTGAGTCAGTATTTTACAACATATAAAAGGTGCAGATTAGGCAAGAAGACATGGAGGAAGAGAGATGCCAAGCCACATGAAGATTGCCCAGGAGCAGAAGCTCAGAGACAAAGACCTTCCTCCAGGGCCAACAGAGGGACAGAGACAAAGCCAGCACCCTGAATTTGGACTTCAAGCCTCCTAAACTGTGAAAAAATAATTTCTGTTTGTTATGGCCACAAACCTGTAGTATTTCTGTTATAGCAGCACTTAGACAACTAAGACACCCTCCTTCCAGAAGGATTGTACTCCTGGCTCCCTGTGGTTGGGTAGAACCATCGACTAGTTCTTAGTAGAAGTTTTGCATGTCTATCCTTGGTCAAACATCTAATTGCAAGGGAAGTACCCTCCAGTCCTCTCTCTCTTCTCCCTCTTGCCGAATAGCCAAAAACTTTTGAAATGGTGACTGCCCTCTCAGTTTAGGTCTGTGAGTGACTACAGTGAGCGGAGGACCCCAGCCCACCTACAGTAGGTGGTAGTGTGAGGAGGCAATTACCTTTGGTTGTTTTAAGCCTGTGAGATTTTTATTTCTACCACCTCATAACCTAGTTCATCCTGACTGGTAAAAGCCCTCACCCCTGTCTCTTGAGCTTCACGTCTCTGTTTTCCACCACCACCTAACATTTCCATTTGAATGTCGAATGTGCACCTTTAACCATGAATCCCAACACAACATCTCCAACCCAAGGTGAATCAATATACTTTTCCAGAGCTCTGCTTCATCCGGCTCTTTCCTTACTACTACTATTCACCCAACCAGCAAAAAGAAAGAAAAACCTCTCATATCCAATCAGGTGCTGCATTATTCTTAGTATCTTTCATACTCAGCCTCTTCTCTCCCTGATACTGTTGCTGCTATAGTTCAGGCCCTCAGCATCTATGGGTGGACAATTATGAACTATCTCTTAGTGGGTTATTAAAAACCAAAAAAAAAAAAAAAACAAACCTGCTGCCGTTGAGTCAATTCCAACTCATAGCGACCCTGTAGGACAGAGTAGAACTGCCCCATAGAGTTTCCAAGGAGTGCCTGGTGGATTTGAACTGCCAACCTTTTGGTTAGCAGCCGTAGCTCTTAACCACTATGCCACCAGGATTTCCAGTGGGTTATTAAGCTCCTGTTATAGCTCATCCTCCAAAACTGTTGCCAATGTAGACTTTCTAAAAAGCAAATCTGATATGCTCTACTTCAAATCCCTTAATGCTTCCCCCTCAGAGTCTTCAGGATAAGGTTCAAATTGTTCAACATGTTCATAATAGTTCATAATTTTATCAAAAGCTCTCCAAAGTTTCAGCAGCACTCAAGGGAGAAGAAAGGGAAATCCAGGCAGAAAGAGCACTATGAGCAAAACTAAGAAAACAGGGAACAGTGACACTTTGTAAGGATCTGCACGTACGTGGATAGGACTTCAGCAAGGGTCCAGCAGAGGGTGGAGAAGGCAGGCTACAGAGGTCCTTGTTGTTAATGTTGCGTCCCCTGCCTAAATTATACTTTGTTTTCCTTTTAACTTTCATATCCTAGTAGTAAACACCTACTGACTTTTCAAATATTTATCTTGCATCACCTCTACTATGAAGCCTTTCCTGTTCACAGGAACACTCCCTCACTAAGCTGGGAGCTTCCTGAGGGCAGAAACAAGCCATTTCTTCTGTGGCTTCATATCTTGGCAGCTAGCACAGAGCCACCACATCCTGTGTACACGATAAATGAACAAATGAACCAAGCTGAGTGAATGAATAAACGAATGAATGGACGCTTCCCTTTAGTATCTCCTGGCGGCTCCATTCACTTTACAGAATGAGTTGCTGCAAGTTCTAGCTTTATAGATGGATAATGGGGGGGGGGGTATTTTGGCTTTCCATATCTACACCCCCTTATTGTCACCCCCCCAACAGTGTCAATCTCTGCCAATAATCCTCTCAGGAGCCAGCTGCTTGGCACCAAAACTGCCAACTCAGCAGCTCTCCGCATACATCCCTGGAGGAAACCATTCACCTTATCACCAAAGAGCGAGAGAAAACTCCCTTCTGTTACAGCGCGGAGCTACAAGCCTCCTGATTGTATCAGCACAAGGCTGCATATCAGATTTTCTTGGTTTTAGGGAGCACTTAGGGAGACTTTGCTCTCCTTTACTGTTGTTCGCTCCCTAGCAAGTTACTGTATTTCATCTCCACCGAGACACAATGAAAGAAATTTCCAAGCAAATTTGTTGCCTAATGATTCCAGGGAAGGTGCTTAGAACCATAAATGTCTTCTTGAAAATCTGCAGAGGAACCCATCTCTGTAAACTTTTTCAAATTAGCACATGTCTTGTGCTGGGTCAATACTCCGAATGATGGTGGTGATGGCGTCAGAGGGACTCCCAGAATGGACATTGCCCCAGCTCAAAGGTTAAGTCGCCTTTGAAAACTGACTGGAGAATTTCTAAAAACATCATCCAGGGCAAAGTTGAAATTACATGGACAATTCCTCAAACATGAAACTGTGGAACTTTTAAGCATCTTAGGAAATTACCAAACTGGAAAAACATGCTTGGAGTTTTGTCTATACTCCTATTGATGACATATATGATCACTGCTGAGCCTCAGTTTCTGCATATGTAATAAAGAAAGAATCATCCTGACTCCAGATATTTTTTCTTTCCCAGGGAAGAAGATGATTGAATCTTATGAAATGTTTCAAACACTGAGATAATGTGTTCACTCAGTTAACATACACCTGTTGAACACCCACTGTACGTCTGGAGCAGGCGCTAACAAGCAAGCATGACTGACCCCTGCCCTCATGGATCTAGGAGTCTGGTAAGAGAGACAGCTTTTCAAGAAATATTCACAAAATTAAATAGTTAATTATGAATTATGAAAAGTGCCCTGAAGAAAGAGTACAGAGTACTATGTGAGGTTTGGAAGGTGATCTAATTTGGAAACAGAGAGTGGGAAGGGGGATTTTGCAGAAAGGGAATAGCATATGCAAAGGCCCTGAGGTGGCACATTGAAAATAGAAAGAAAGTCAGTTAAGCTGAATGAGCAAGGTGTAAGATGACAGTAGATTGACAGGTGGCTGCTATTACAACAGGGCTTTGGATGCCATACCAAGAAGTCTAGATCCTAACCTAAGTGCAATGAGAATGGCTTTAACCGGGAAGTGACATATCGTTTAAAATGAATTGGAAGAGGTTCATCATGAAGGAGTAAGAACAGTAACTGAAAAGTGAAAGATAATAGCAATTCAGACCAGAGGTGGGCAACCTATGACCTGTGGGCCAAATCCAGCCCTTCACCCATTTTTTTAAATAAAGTTTTATTGGAACACAGTCATACCCATTCATTCGTGTATAGTCTATGGCTACTTTTAAGCTACAAGGCAGAGTTTGAGTAGTTGCAACGAAGACTGTATGGCCCACAATGTCTAAAATATTTGCTATCTGGCCCTTTACCAAAGAAATTTGTTGATCCCTGGTTTAGATTGTAGGATTGTCTATATCTCTGAAAAAAAAAATGGACTGGTTCAAGACATATCTTAAAGGTCAATGATAAAACTGCCAGCCTAAACTCTCCCTTTACTCTGAAGGCTTATAAGGGGAAGTCTAGAGACTTAAATGAGGTTCAGATACTGTCATCTCAACCATGGTAGAGGTTTGTGTGGGTTTATTCAACTTATACTTGTATATTTTAGTCTTACTGGACTTATTTCACATTATCTTCAAATTAGAAGACAATAACACTTATTAGCTATTATTACATTTTCGTTTAGTTGTGTGCACCTACTCCATAGATTAGAAATTGTTCAGACACAGTGACTGCAGGTATATCTCTGATTTGTTAAAGTGTTGATAGTTGTTAGTTGCTGATGAGTCAATTCGGACTCATGGCAACCGTATGTGTACAGAATAGAACCGCTCTACAGGATTTCAATGGATGTGACCTTTCAGAAGCAAATCACCAGGTGCCTCTAGGTGTACCAACCTTTCAGCTGGTAGTAGAGTACTTAACTGTTTGGCCCACCCAGGGACTCCTTAGAATCCCACAAATATCCGCCAGTTTGGTAACAGGTTACAAAGTGAGAGGTGGAGGATTTTTTGTTAGCCAACTTAATTCTACAGCAGTTATGTCAGAAAGCATACTGGAGGCTCAGACAGTTTTGTGACAAGTCTGCCTTTCTTTTGTTATCATCATTTAATGAATAATTCTGGGTCATTGTCCCAGGCAACACTACTCAGGTGAGAGCCTGTTGCAAAGATGTAGAGTTAACTGCTCATACCCAGGAGCCAGGCTGCATGGGTTGGAATTCTGGCTGTGCTACTTCATGGATGGAATGAGGATCACTTTGTTAATATCTGTAAGGTACTCAGCACAGTCCCTGGTACACAAAGTACTCTATAATTGTGAGATATTTTGTTTCCTCGTGTCTTGTAAGAATTTGCTACAAATTTCTTATAAAAAGTCTTACAAATAGGTGTTACAATTTAACAATTCCTCTGTGCCCAGAACTTTACCTTGTGGTTGTTGTTTTCCCTCAAGTTGGCTCCAACTCATGGTGACCTTTTGTAAACTGAATGAAATGCTGCCAGTGTTGACACATTGTGATAAATGTTACTAAAAAAAGAATGACACGTTGCTTAGTTCTGTCCCATCTTCATGATCATTGGTCTTTGAGTCCATTGTTGCAACTATTTCCCATGATTTCCAGAAAGTAACAGATTCCTTGGGACTAGAGGGGATATGTGCTTGGGGATGTGCTGGTTTCTGACATCTTACATTTTTACATTCTTCCTAATCCCCAGCTCAACGTTGGGGCTTACCTTCTGCTGATAGTCTGTCAACTTCATGGACAAAACCAATTTCCTTGACTGGCTGTCACCACCCTTCATTTTGAAAAAGGAAAGGGGGGAGGGGCCCAGAAAGCCATGATCTCAACTATCACTGGAGTTAATAAGACCCTGATTCAATAAAAATTTTA
Source organism: Trichechus manatus latirostris (assembly GCF_000243295.1). NCBI lineage: Eukaryota > Metazoa > Chordata > Mammalia > Sirenia > Trichechidae > Trichechus > Trichechus manatus. The sequence continues at coordinate 5,958,166 of NW_004443971.1, forward strand.
AAATTACATGGAAATGATTTCAGCATGTTTCGACACTGGTGCAAGAGTCCTCAATAAGTCCGGCCCTTGTTAAGAGGTTTCTAGTCTTACTCGAGCAAAGCAGAACCACAATGCTAATCTAGAAGAACTCTTCTAAGCTACCTAATTTCCTGCCCTTTAAAAATACAGTCTCCTCTAATGACAATACGCATCTCAGAAGCCCTCATTCTTTTAGATTTCTTAGCAGGGAAAAGTAAAGGCTAAAATTGCATAAACACTCCAGGAATAACGATAAAAAGGATGTAGAATATTATAGATGTTTTGTGCTAATCCTAGCCAAGAAAATTAAATTCTACTCCCTGTTCACACCCACCGAAGTAAAGCACTTAAGAAGCAAATAGCTAGTATCCATACATTTGGTGATTACTTCCAGTTTCTTAGCGTAGCCACCTTCATTTGATATTCCATCCATAAATAATGCATCATGCACCACTCTGACAATAATATGAGATTAGGGGTGAAAAACATGTGACTCCTAAGGAAAAGAACAATGGAAGTTGTAGTTCAATTTATTTATTAATTTTTAGAAAATAGTTGTTATTTGTGTAAATTTGCAGCAGTCAATGAAGCATTCCTGGAGGGCTCCTTCATCCCTAGGTGGCCTTTAATTTCATTTGTATATTGGAAATTCAGCACTTTCTCCTGCTGTAATCAAACTTGCCCAAAAAAACAAGCTGTCTTTCTGTAGTAAGGGTGTTTTAGACATGACTAGAGTATTGCAAAAAACAAAAAGAATATTGTAGGTACATCCCCAGGAACGTCCATCTCCTCTGTTGTTACCCCTCCCCAAGGCCCAGTGCCTCAGCCTTTTACAGATGTGGAATCAGATGCAGGGTACAAAGAAAGACACAGCACACTTGAGCTCACCTTTACCTTGCCACTAACTCGCCACTGGTCTTGGACATGGCCTGATTTTTTATTTTTATTTTTAATATCTCAGTTTTCTCCATTTTTAAAATGAGAGTGTTTGCTGATAGCCCCTCGCATACCATTCTCTTTTGTCTCCTTGTGATCAAAAGATTAAGAATGTACTCTATCCTAGAGAGAGGTAATATATTCCTAAATTTTGCAACCACTACAATATTTAGCACATTATCTTTTTGTCCTGTTAACTTAAAGTTCTTCAACAGCATGGACTTGTCTTATTTTTTCTGTGTATCATCGTCTTTCATCAAACCTGGCACATAATATATGTACAATAAAAGTTGTTATTGTTAAGTGCTGTTGAGTCAGTGCCGACGAGATAGATTGACACAGTGGCTGCAACAATGGGCTCAGACATAGCAAGGATTGTGAGGATGGCACAGGACCGGGCAGTGTTTTGTTCTGTTGTACACAGGGTCACTATGAGTTGGAAATGACTGGACGGCACCTAACAACAACAAAAGTGAGAACCCAAGAAACAGGAATTGTGATTCAGCTTCCTTCATCTGCTCCCGTTGTCAGACCTTTGAAGAAGCCAAGGTTTAGGCAACATACACATGATCAGCCTGTGAAGTGCCTCCTTTCCCTCTCTCCTCTCTAAGGGCACCCGGTCAAGAGGCTTTACCTCTGGTTTCTGAGATGGACTCACCTGGGATGAAATGAATGGGAGTGTATTGGCGAGGGCTGGAGGGCATGCCGCACAGAGTTTCGGGACATTTTCTCTTGGGAACTACTTCAAAGGAAACTACTCAGAGGATCTAACAACTTAAGGAAAACTTGACACCTTAAGTACATCCCAGGCCACTGAGCTGAGCTTCCTAGAACAGGAAGAAATATGGATTATTTGGAAAATACACAGCTCTGGGGTCATATGGAGCCCCCTATTCTCTGCAGGTACTCTTGGGGGCCTGGTGCAGGATCATATCCCACAGAAAGATGAGAAAGGACAATTAGATACTGACAGAGCTTGGGTACCACTGTATACCATCTCTGCCTCCTGGATTCTAGGTAAGGTGCAAGGCTTGGTCCAAAAGGCAGAACCCTCTAATTAATGAAGTGGTGTCTTCCCCTGAGGGTGTGGGTGAGTTAAATAACCTCTCAAGCTCCCTTTCAATGTTTACTGCAGACCAGCTCTAAATTTGCCAGGGTTTAGATGTGTGTGTTTGTGTTTGTGTGTGTGTGCATGTGTGTGTGTGTGCATGTGTATGAGCGTGTCTGTTTGTGTGTGTGTGTGTGCGTGTGTGTGCATGTGTGCGTGTGTGTGTGGATGTGTGTGTGTATGTGTATGAGCATGCCTGTTTGTGTGTGTGTGTGTGTGTGCATGTGTGTGTGTTTGTGTGTGTGCGTGTGCATGTGTGTGTGCATGTGTATGAGCGTGCCTGTTTCTGTGTGCGTGTGCATGTGTGTGTGCATGTGTATGAGCGTGCCTGTTTCTGTGTGTATGTGCGTGTGTGTGTGCATGTGTATGAGCATACCTGTTTCTGTGTGTGTGCGTGTGTGTGCGCGCGTGTGTGTGCATGTGTGTGTGCGTGTGTGTGCGTGTGTGTGTGTAGCATAACACTTAAAAAATAAGGACGCCCATATAATATGATCTGATATATTTAATTAAACATTTGCACGTGTCCCGATTCCAAATGACTTTAGAGACCAAGTAGATAAAGTGTATGTATAAAGCAGCCAGACAAAAACGATAGGGTGTCCAGAAGACTAGGGCAAACTAAAGTGTGTATGCCTGCCTGACAAATACTATCCTGGCCAAACAACACATTTGCAGGTTATTATGGATTGACCAAAATACATGTTGAAATTCTGATTTCTCGTACCTGTGAACGTGACCTTGTATGGAAATAGGTCCTTGAAGATGCTATCAGTTAATATGAGGTCACTCTAGAGTAGGGCGGGTCCTAATCCAATATGAGTGGTGTCCTGATAAAGGAGAAGAGACACAGACACAAGGAGACAGTCATGTGGAGATGAGGGCAGAGACTGGAGTGACACATCTGTAAGACAAGGAATGCCAAGGACTGAGAGAAACCACCAGAAGGTAGGAAAAGGCAAGGCAGGATCTTCTCTAGAGCCTTCAGAGAGAGCATGACCGTGCTGACACCTTGGTTTCAGACGTCAGCCTCGGAACGGTGTAACAATATATTTCTGTCGTTGTAAGCCACCCAGTTTGCGGCACTTGTCATGAGCGCCCCAGGACACTTATTACACAGCTATTTTTGTACCACTTCTCAACCCCAGTTTAAGGTCATTGCCCGATATACCTCACAGCTATATTCATTAATTCAACACCTATTTAAGAATCATGTGTCAAGGGCTGGGCTGGATACTGAATATAGAGTGATAAAGGATATAGATCTGGTTCCTATCCTCCTGGAGTTTAAACTCTTTACGTGCATTTACTAGTCAGTTAGTTTTCATTAAAAGTAGTATAAATGACTTTTAAACATTTTTAAGGTAAAGAGCATAATGCAATATACAGTTATGGTATTAAAAAGACAGGGCACTTTCTGTTTGAAGATAGCAAAATAAATCAACATTTTCTCCTTTTCTTCCCAGAAATTATTCTAAAACAAAAAATGGGCAATAAAAGTGCAGATTCCATTTTGGATAAAATAACCTGTAGCTGTTGAGTCAATTCCGACTCATGATGACCTTATAGGAGAGTAGAACTACCCCGCAGGTTTCCAAGTAGCTGCTGGTGGATTTGAACTGCTGACCTTTTGATTAGCAGCTGAGCTCTTAACCACTACGCCACCAGGGCTCCATAAAATAAGGAGACTGCTAAAATCTGAAACTACAAATAGGTGGAAATGCTGCTCAAAACAATGGGGATGAAGTTGCTGTTCCAAAAAAAAAGCTGAAAGAGGATTATGTGAGTTCAGATCTCAGACCTAGCCACAAGTTATGCTTCATAAAAGTGAAGCGAATACTCTGAGATACAGACTTGAGTCTCTATTGGCGGAAGCGGGACCAGCACCAACACCACATTTTGGTCCCAAGGAAGGCAGCAAGGCTATGTAAGGAACCACATAACAAAGCCATGTTTGCAAGAGATTGTTCAGCAGGAGATTCTGAATTGTGGGAAAGTGCACACCTTTGTTTATACTTTGGCCGTGGGGAAGCCAAGGTTAAAGAAAATCACCTAGATGCTCCTAATCATAAGGAAAATTCTGGCTAACCTGGGACATGACCCTGGCCTCTCGCAACATAAACCTCCAGCAAGCAGCTGGTTTAGGGGAAAAAAAATTAATAACTAAACATTTTGCCTCAAATAAATAATAATAAAAGCATCAAAGAAACTTAAGGCAATCATCTCTGTGAATAATATAAGAATTCAGGACAACAGAAGGAGTGAAACATAAGCACAAAATAATATAAAACTGCAGAGGAAAAATTACCAAAACCATAAAGATAAAACTAGAAGAAGAACAAATAAATCCAAATGTTGGTACTAAAATTAAATAAAACAAATTGATGGTTAATCTGAGCAAGAAGAAAAAAAAAAGAAAAATGCACAAACATACAAAATAAGAAATGTTACAAGGTAACACCAAACGCATAGAAGAAATTGAAAGGAACAATTGAGCTCAATTTTATACAAATGAATTTGAAAGCCTAGACGAAATGGTTGATTTTTCAGGAAAATATAATAGACATACTAAACAGACCACTTATAATAAATGAAATAGGATAAATATTAACATCTATCCTCTCCCACACACCAAAGGCACAAAATCTAGTTTCAGAAATTCTACTAAACCTTTAAAGAACAGAATTAAACTTAATTGAACCATTCCAGATCATGAGCAGTGTGATGCAGGGAGCGGGGAGGAAGGCTTAGAAGCTCTTGAAATAGATAACTTTTTTATGAAACTTTATGTCAAAATCTGGTAAGGATTGCATAGAAAAATAAAACGACCTATGACTCCCATATACCAATATTGATGAAAAAATCCTAAACAAATTAAGAATATAAGCCACTCTGATGCAGTGAGTTTTACTTCATGAATAGAAGGATGGCTCTTAGGAAACATATTAATATTTAACTATTTTTAAGGAGCAAAAGGGAATATTAGCTAGGCACTCCATTGGAAGGAGCCCTGGTGGCACAGTGGTTAAGAACATGGCTATTAACAAAAGGTCAGCAATTTGAACCCATCAGCCAGCTGCTCCTCAGGAGAAAGATGTGGTGGTTTGCTTCCCTAAAGATTACAGCCCTGGAAACCGTATGGGCCAGTTCTACTCTGTCCTATAGGGTCACTATGAGTCAGAATCCACTCGATGGCAAGGGGTTTGGTTTTTTGGGTTTTATCTCCATTGGAATTTGAAAACAGGTAGCAGTAGTTACATGTTAGATTTGGTTTAAAAAAAAAAAAGCTTGGGAGGTAAAGGACAAAGGTGATAAAATAGGAATAGATGGAATGTCTTGAAAGTGATAAAATATATCTATGTCACGCTTACTAAGGAAACACTAGGAGCATTAACAGTCAGAAAGCATTAAAATCAGGAGGGAGACAATGACATTCCATGTCACCACTGGTATTCAACATCATCTGGAAGTGTTAGCAAGGGCAATCATACAAAAGGCAGAAATTAGAGGTATAAAATTTAGAAAGGGATTTGTAGAGTTATTCTTATTTGTATATGATATAACTAAAAAACTTACAAACAAGAGAATCTGGTGAGATGAAGGGAAAGAAAATAAATATCTTTCTTGCATAAAAATAGCAACCAGTTAATATTGCTATAAAAGACACCATTTACAGTTGATTTAAAAAAATACAAAGTATCTAGTAATAAACAATAAAAAATATGTGTGTGCGATATGCTACTGAGGATAAGTGTCAACTTACACAAATGGATAGTGTTTTAGTTACCTACTGCTGCTATAACAGAAATACCACAAGTAGATGGCTTTAACAAAGAGAAATTTATTTTCTCACAATCTGGGAGGCCAGAAGTCCAAATTCAGGGTGTCAGCTCCAAGGGAAGACCTTCTGACTCTGTTGGCTCTCGAGGAAGGTCATTCTCATCAGTCTTCCCCTGGACTAGGAGCTTCTCTTTGCAGGAACCCCGGGGTGCTCTGCTCCCAGTGCTGCTTTCTTTGTGGGATGATGTCCCCTCCTATCTTTCTGCTTGCCTCTCTCTTTTATACCTCAAAAGAGATTGGCTTAAGACACAATCTAATTTTGTAGATCTTATCAACATAACTGCTGATAATTCATCTCACTAAGGTCACAGTGATAGGATTTACAACACAGAAAAATCACATTAGATAACAAAATGGTGGACAATCACACAATACTGGGAATCATGGCCTAGCCAAATTGATGCACAAATTCTGGGGGGACAAAATTCAATCCATGACAGCTAAGTATACCATATGATGGGATAGAAGGACTCAACAACATAAAACTATGGATTATTCCTGAGCTCAATGTACATATTTAACATGATCCCCAGAAAAATATCAACAAGATTTGTTTTTGTAACTAGGAAAGCTGATTCTGAAATTCAAATGGAAAAATAAATAGACAAAAAATAAAATAGATGAAAAGAAAACTTAAAAAAAAAAAAGGAAAAGGAAAGAGAAATGGCTGTCATTATCAGATATTAAAATATATTACAAGGATGCTATGTTTACACTTTTGGTTCTGGCTCATAAATAAACTGGTTGGTCAATGGGACAAAACTGGAGTCCAAAATAAGCCCAAAGACTTACAAGATTTCAGAATATGATAAAGTTCCATTTCATATCAGTGTTAAAAAGGTGGATTTTTCAGTAAATTTTATTGGGAAACTAGGTCACTAGGAAAATTTTAAAAATTCAAATCTTATACCAGGATAAATTTAAAATGGATCAAAGACGTTGGTGCAGAAATGAAACTATAAAAGTACTAGAAGAAATAAAGGAAAAATAATTTTATAATCACAGAGCACAGAAGGTCTTCTAACAATGTCACAAACCTCAGGAGCTAGAAGGAAAGATTGGTGCATTAAAGTAGAATCAAACAGAACATCTATTTATGGCAAAAGTGCAATAAGTAATCAAAAGTTTTATGATAAACTTTGAAGAAGAAGTCAAATCTTACCTTAGACAGAAGGCCAATCTCCTTAATACATAAAGAATTCCTATAAATCAATAACAAAAGATCAAAATACCAAAAGCAAAAATGGATAAATGACATAAATATGTAGTTCAAGGAAAAGGAAATACAATTGACTACTAAGCATGTAACAAGTTCCTCAACTAAGAGAAATGGAAAATAAAACTGCAAAGAGACAGCATTTCTTCCTATCGTATATATTGGTAAAGACCCGAAAGTTTGATAACCTGCTGTACTGCTAAGGTTGTGGGGAAACAGACACTCCTACTTTTGAGAGAGTATAAATTGGAGCTAACATCTGTGGAGGATGTTTTGGCAGTACTGAACATACCTTTTACCCAGTAATTTCACTGCTGGAAGTTTATTCTAAAGATACATTTTCATATGAATGAAATGGTGAATACACAGGATTATGCCTTAAAGATTGCCTGCAATGCAAATGAGTGGAGACTTCCTAAATGCCTCTCAGCAGGAAACTGGTTGAATACATTGTGCAGCATCCACTCAACGGAGCACCACGCAGCCGTCAACAAGAGCAAGAAACTCTTTACGGGCGGATATGGGAAAATCTCTAAAATTTATGATTAAAAAAAATGAAGTGTAGGAGAGTGTCTGTGGTATGCTACCATTTGTGCTAATAATACATGCACACACACACATGCATATCTCTGGAAGTATTCACAGAAGCTGTTGTTATCTCTGGGAAAGAAAACTGGGCGACTGAGGGACAGGACGGGGAGGGAGACTTTTGACTGCAGGTCTTTTTGTATCTTTTCAATGTTAAACCATGTTGAATGTATTATTAATTTAAAAATACAATTCAAAATATTAATTAAAATAAAGTTTAAAATCAAAGAAGAAATTTTCCATAAAGCTGAATTTCTTCAAACTACATTTTACTGAAAATGTTCTTACTTTTATAATACAGTAATCATAGTCTATAGATATTGTTTTGCATTCTAGTTCATGTTCTGAATTCTCAAAACAACAAACAGACAGTCTTTTAGGAAGATATTATATCATGGTCCATGGGTCTGGAACATGATCCTGATATTTCAAAACATTGGAATAAATTAAAAATACCAAAAACAGTACACTTGACAAAATATACGAAAATGTGAATAAAGAGCTAAAATGACTTCTAACATCTTTATAAATATATTGAAAAGCGTCAGCATATTCTTAGATAATGGAGGTGAGGGGACATCCAATTATTGAAAAACAGCCTAAAATATGAGGAAGGCGCAAAGACCTCAGAAGAACTGTAGAAACAGCTGTTGCTGAATCGTCAAGGAATGTAAAATACTGAAAGTTAATTATGTGCTTTTTATAGCAATTCGAAATGGGCCCAGTGAACTGATTCCACAGTTTTAAAAACATTGGCATCTTTTTGTTTCTTTTTTTTCCAGCTCTGCAGGGTTGGGCTGTTTGAATCTGGAGCTACAGTGAAACTAGCTTGTAATTCGTTCTCTCTCACGTATCACTTTGCAGTTAGCAAATCAGCTTCACTAACATGATTTCATTTGATGCTTCACTCTAATCTTAATGACTATTCAAGGCAAACATTTTTGTTTTGTTTTCACAGATCAGATATTGAAGGTGAGCTTGTTTAAATGACTTGTTCAAGGTCACATAGCTGGAAAGTCTCCTGGCTCCGTATCTAGTGCTCACTGCTCTGTATCAGGCTGCCTAACTCAAACATGAAGGCAGGGGCGGTCCTGCCGTGATATTCTCACCTTCCAGGTGGGAGACCCAGGTTTGATTCCCGCCAATGCACTTCATCCAGTCACCACGTTGTCAGTGGAGGCTTGTGTATTGCTATGATGCTGAGCAGGTTTCAGTGGAGCTTCTAGACTAAGACTGGGAAGAAAGGCCTGGCTATCTACTTCCAAAAATCAGCCAAGGAAAACCCTATGGATCACAACAGTTCGATCTGCAGCTGATCATGGGGACGGTGCAGGACGGGGCAGCATTTCGTTCCATTGTGCATGGGGTTGCTGTGAGCCGAGGGCTGACTCCACAGCAGCTAACAACTCAAATGCCTTCTGTTAAATGGAACCTGCAAGGGAGTCTATCCTGCAGATGCAGGCCTCCAGGACCTGAGGAACACATTCAATCAGTCCCGCATTAAACCCCAATAGATTTCTCAAACACAATCTGCCTCTAATTGTGTCTTCTCTGTGAGCAGTCATTTCTTTGGTGTGCAAGTGTGAGTGTGTGCGTAATCATGTTATCTATATGCCATCAGGGCACCTGTACATTTGCATAGTGGGAAAGAAATGAATAAAACATGAAGTATTTTATTCCAAAGGGAGGCAAGATCCTCAAAGGATATTTACAAACGTCCTCAAGCCCCTCAGAATCAATCAATCCCTGAATCAACAAATGTTTCTTGATCTCCTGGTATGTGCCTAGCACTAGGATAAATGCTTAGGAGGAGACAATGAAGCAAGGAGGAAGATTCTTCCCACCTCCTAGTAAATCTTCAGTTTAGATAAGATGAAATCACTGGAATTACGGCAGTCTAACCAGTGCCTGGAGTCCCTGGGTGGTGCAAATGGTTAATGGGCTCGGCTACTAACCAAAAGGATGGCAATTAGTGTCCACCCAGAGGCACCTTGGAAGAAAGGCCTGGCAATCTACTTCTGAAAAATCAGTCATTGAAAACCTATGGAGCACAGTTCTATTCTAACCCACATGAGGTCACCATGAATGGGAGTTGACTCAACGGCAGCTGGTACTGGAACGAGTGGCTACAAAATGTTACATTCACCCAGAGGTTGTGGGAGGGGGGTTTTAGACTCTCCCTGGCTTATTCCATGAATGATCCTTAGAGCTTCTCCCTGCTTCCACCCTTGCCCCTCTAACTCATTTTGAAAAAGTAAATCAAATTATGTCCTTCTTTTGCATATAACCATGTGATAACTTCCTCTTGCTCTTAGAACAAAATTCAAACCCTTTACCACGGCCAGCAGGACCCTCATCCAGCTGTGTTGCCCTCTCAAACCTCCTCACTGCCCTCTTTTCTCCTTGACTCAAGACCTCCCAGACACATGGATTTTCCCCATTGTAGGCTTCTGAGCTCTCTGCTCTTTCTCCCTGGAATGCTCCACCCCCAGACCTTTGTATTGCTGGCTCCTTCTCACCATGCAGATCCCAGCTCAAATGTTAACACTCAGAGAGACCCTCCCTACCTAACCCATCTAAAGCAGCTGTCCCACCTCTTGCCCCACTGTCTATATCATCAACATGTTATTTTATTATAGTCGTTATCACCATATGTAATTACCTTATACGTTTGTTTGCTTGTTCGTTGTCTGTCTCCCCCAGCTAGAATGTAAAAGCTTTATGGAAGCCTGAGTCTTGTTGGCTTGTTTATCGCTGTTTATGCCGTTCCTAGGACAGCATGTAGTAAGTGTTTACCAAATATTTATTGAGCGAATGAATGAGAGGCCTCAGAAACTGAGTATCTATGACTTTCCCCATGATCCACATTCCTTTGTAGCCTGATGACTTTTATGAGATATTATCCAGGTCTCCCCACCTCCTGTACCTCTCTCATCTCCACAAGTCACTCTGTGAGCCTCCGCTATTAAATCAGCGACACCATTTGCTCCAGGGAAGATTGGGATTCAGCCCAGGAGACAAGGTACGGACGGAAGACTTGCTGGGGTTGGGGAGTGGTAGCAGGGGAGCGTGGAGCCGGTAGCCAAGGACTAGAAGGGACACTATGACATATTACATGGTGCTGGACAAGGGCCCAGTGTTCTGCCGCCCCCACTGGTCATGCCCTGAAGGAGCAGGGCAGCTCAGATTAGAAAGAGTGAGGCTTCACCTCGCTGGTGAGGCCTGATGAGTCAGTAGAGAGTGCTCACATGCCAGCATGGAGCAGGAGAGCTAAAGCAAACAAGATGGCGTGGCACATCTAGCAATGCTGCATCTGAGACACCCTCCCAAGTTTCTTTAGGAGCAGTGAGATGAAGCATAGGAGTTTTCTGAACTCCCTAAAGAGGAGTGGGAGTGTTTGAAGGACACCTGGCAGACTTAAAAGAACCTGAGAGTCAGATGAGGACGTAGAAGAATCTGTAGGTTATGATAACTAGAGGTTACATCAGGACCGTGGGCTTCAGCACAGATGCACTGGGATCAAAGCTAAAGGCCAAACACCAATGACATCATGTGCCAGCCGATGGCAGAGGGCAGTGAGAGGTAGACCGGATGTCTTGCCATCCTTTCCCCATTACCCTCCAGAAGCTTGTAAGTCCTGCCTACACCAGACATCATTTGGCACCTGAATAGAAAGGGAGATACTGGACAAACTCTTAATATGACTGAGTTTATACCCAAAATGTTATTTAATTACAATTTTGTGGCGTTACATAAAAATGTCCAGATTATATTTGTTGCTATCAACTGGAAAGGGGATGTGACATACAAATTAAGTTCAAAGTAAGAAAGTTCCGTTTTTACACACTTGAGTTTGTGATTTGTAAAATTTGTACCACGATACATGTTTGAAAGGAGCCCTGGTGGTGCAGTGGTTAAGTGAGCTCGGCTGCTAACCAAAAGGTCAGTGGTTTGAACCCACCAGCTACTCCACAGGAGAAAGATGTGGCAGTCTGCCCCTATAAAGATTTACAGCCTTGGAAACCCTACGGGGCAGTTCTACTCTGTCCTATAGGGTCGCTATGAGTTGAAATTGACTCGATGGCAAAGGGTTTGGTTTTGGTTTCACATGTTTGAAAAGATGTTCAAAAGCTTCAAAGATAATGTGGTCAGAAGTCAGCCACTGTATGGTGTTAGCAATGAAGGTACAGCTGTCTCACAGAGGTACCTATTTTGCACCTGACAGTGGGCTGAGGGTTCTGAGGCAAGTAGCAACACAGTCTGATGCCTTGGCTTTAGGTCTGGAGTCAGACAGACCTGGGTCCAAATCCCTGCCTGTACTTTTCACAAGTTGGTAATTTGAGACAAGGCTTTTAACCTTTTGGGGCTTCAGTTACCTCATCTATGAAAATAATATGGTCTTCAAAAAGCTATTATGGGAATTAAACGAGATACTATATGTAACTGCTTAGAATATTACCTGAGTATTAATTGGAGCTCAAAATGGAAATTACTGTTATCCTTGTGAGTGGGAATGACTTTTATTTTGACCAAACTTGGTGTGTTCTTTTAAGCCAAACATTGTATATGCTGTGTATGTATTCGCAGTTGTGGAAGCAACATTTGTATTACATATGGCAATCACTGAGGAGGATGTTAACAGCCAACCTGGCAGACTTGTTGGTTCAGACTGTGAGTTGGTGGGATAGGCATCAACGATCATAAGCTATAAATTACAGAATTTGTATTCTCTCATTTAATTTAACCTGCTTCTAGAGGAAGAGCAAACAACAGCAATAAACAAAAATTTACCCTGTAGTCCAGTCCTCTTTAGCAGCCAACAGCCCTCATGTATGAGAGGTTTTCCTAGGAGTTCAGGTCATACATTATAGACTCTGAGTTCTATAATTTGAAGACTTCAAAGAGATCTTAGAGATCATCTGGTTTAACCCTCATATTTTACTCAGAAGAAAACTGAGGCCTAGGGCAGAGGTGGCTTGCTTGAGGTTAGCTAGTGTCTTAGTTATCTAGTGCTCCTATAACAGAAATACCCCAAGTGGATGGCTTTAACAAAGAGAAATTTATTCTCTCACAGTCTAGGAGGCTAGAAGTCTAAATTCAGAGTGCCAGCTCCAGCGGAAGGCTTTCTCTCTCTGTCAGCTCTGGGCGAAGGTTTTTGTCATCAGTTTTCCCCTGGTCTTGGAGCTTTTCAGCACAGGAACCCCGGGTTCAAAGGACGCTCTCTGCTTCCATTACTACTTTCTTGGTGGTCTGCCTGTCTCTCTGCTCGCTTCTCTTTTTTATATCTCAAAAGAGATTGACTTTAGACAAAACCTAATCTTGTAGCTTGAGTCCTGCATCATTAACATAACTGTCTCTAATCCTGCCTCATTAACATCATGGAGGTATGATTTACAACACATAGGAAAATCACATCAGATGGCAAAATGATAGACAATCACACAATACTGGAAATCATGACCTAGCCAAACTGATACACATTTTAGGGGGACACAATTCAATCCATAACAGCTAATTAATAATGTGGTTGGGATAAGGTCAGCATTAGTCAGATTTTGCTATGTAACCAACCACCCTTAAACTTAGCAGCTTAAAGCAACAAGCATTTATTTTTTGCTTATGGGCCTGCAGGTCAACTATGATTAGGCTGATTGAGGTGGTTCTGCTAGACCTGGCTCCAGACTTCAGATTGGGTCCATGTCTGCTCCATGTGTGTCTCACCCTCCTTGGACCAGCATCTTTCAGGGCTGTGTTCTTCTTATAGTGGAGCATAGGAGTGCAAGATGGTAAGCAGAAAAATGTGATGTTTCTTGGTATCTTAACCCAGATGCCTTAGCCCAGAACTGGAATACTCTCACTTCCACCCACATTCCATTGGCTAAATCAAGTCATTGGGGATAAAATTAAGAATCAGTGGGTCAAAGAAATCTATTCATCCACCCTAGTGGAAGATACTTCAAATCCATGTGGCCAAAGAGATGGGTATATAATTCTAATAAAGGAAGAGCATGAGGAACTTCAGGGACTCATCTACCATAGGATCCAAGTCTTCATCTTCCTAGACGAGTTTTCTTTTCTCTCCATCATGTCCTAAGCAGGCCTTTGAGCTGGAGAGCTAACTACCCAGTTGAAGCTTTTTGGTGCTAAACCACACAGGTCCAGCCTGGGCAGTAAGTTACCCATGTTGTCTTTAGTAAAAAAGCAACCGGAAAATCTAGGCATATTTACACAGATATAAAGGAATAAAAAAGGTAATTGTTCATCAGCCAAGAATATTTTCCACCTCCCTTCTACAAAACTGAAACTCTTAGTAAGTTTTCCTTTCAGGAATAGGGATTTATAGCTTCATCCCTATCGATTTTTTTTTTTTTGATGTTTACCTGTGTTTTATTGACTATGCAAAGTCATTCGACTATGTGAATCATAACAAATTATGGATAACAGTGCGAAGAATGGGAATTCCAGAACAACTGTGCTCATGAGCCTGTACATAGACCAAGAGGCAGCCGTTCAAAGAGAACAAGGGGATACTGAGTGGTTTAAATCAGGAAAGGTGTGCACAAGGGTTGTATCCTTTTCACCATGCTTATTCAGTCTGTATTGTTGTTGTTGGTAGGTGCCCGTTGAGTTGGCTCCAACTCATAGTGACCCTATGTACAACAGGAGGAAACACTGCCCAGTCCTGTGCCATCCTCACAATCATCGCTACGCTTGAGCCCATCATTGCAGCAACTGTGTCAATCCATCTCGTTGAGGGTCTTCCTCTATTTCACTGACTCTCTACCAAGCATGATGTCCTTCACCAGGGATTGGTCCCTCCTGATAACATGTCAAAAGCAGATGAGAAGTCTCCCCACCCTCACTTCTAAGGATCATTCTGGCTGTACTTCTTCCAAGACAGATTTATTTGCTCTCCTGGCAGCCTATGGTATATTCAACATTCTTCACCAACACCATAATTCAAAGCTGCCAATTCTTCATTATCTAGCTTTCACATGCATATGAGGTGATTGAAAATACCATGGCTTGGATCAGGCCCACCTTTGTCATCAAACTGACATGTTTGATTTTGAACACTTTAAAGAGGTCTTTTGCAGCAGATTTGCCCAATGCAATATGTCGTTTGATTTCTTTGTTTTTATTTTTTAATTTAAAAACTTTTTTTCTTAAATTGTACTTCAGGTTAAGGCTTACAGAACAAATAGTTTCTCATGAAACAGTAGTACACATGTTGTTTTATGACATTGGTTAACAACCCCACAACATATCAACCATCTAACTTC
>NW_004443971.1:5978781-6069412 GCF_000243295.1 Trichechus manatus latirostris
TCCCACATAACTCTCAGGGTCTCTTCATTTTTCTTTGTTCTTTTTTCTGAGTTTTCCTGAAACAGTGTTGTATCCAAGTGTTTGTCTTCAATGCCACTGATTCTGTCCTCCACCATTTCAAATCTGCTTCTCAGCCCTTTCATGACACCGTCCATTTCTGAAATCTTGTTGTTTATCTTTTGGATTTCAAATTGTTGTCTTTGTATAATTTCTAGTTGTGAATTTATTTTGGCATTTTGTTCCTGCATTATCCTCCTGAATTCTTCCAATTTTTTGTGTGTATTTTGCATGAATTTTTCTATTTCTTCCTCATGTTTGTAAGCTTTTTGACTCATTTCTTGGAGAATTCTGAGTATTAAAGATTTGAATTCCCTATCAGGCAGTTCTAGTGCATTTTCTTCCACAGGAGAGTCATCTGGTGTCCTGTCAATTGTTTTTTAATGAAAAATGTATTGAAGTCCCCACAACTGGAGCACATAAACCAGACATGCCAATGCCTGGCAGCCCAGGGTGTGTGTATAAATTATATCCAGGGTGACTTGGGTCTAGCCATGAGATACTGCAGTAACTCTGAGATTACACTTCTCTGAGTGAGAACTACTGAAACAGACAGGCTTAGAGTATTTAAAACAGCTACCATAGGCTTGCTAATGGATCATTCTCCACTCCATCAGGACTTCTTCCTTCAGCAGTTTTGGATGCTGACCTGACCTGCCATAAAGTAGGTTTATTCCCATCAGTGCAGCAGGCACCAAGTTGGTCCTAGAAGAGATGACCTAGATGTCCTTCAACATCTTGCACTAAAACCCAATTTCGCAGCCAAACTCTGGCTGCAAAGGCCCTTGTTGCCATTGGTGACATTGAAGACAGAAAAAATACTGGGTGTCTAGGTTGCACACATGGAACCCAAAGATTTGTAATCCTGCATTCATCCATTCATTGACATTAACCTCTGTTGGGAGGTTGTTACAGACAGCCAATGTATGAGGAGCTGAAACTGGAGCCCAGCAATGAGGTTCAGCTCCTGGCAGGAACAGAAACGGGGAGCTCAAGGAGATAGCTAAGGATGAAGTCCAAGGAGTGTGCAGGACTGTCTTCAGATCACAAGGAGAAATTATGTCAAGTTCTCTTTATTCTTATTTGCAAAATATGATGAGGAAATAAGAAAGACTTGCCCTTTGCCTGTACCTAAGTGCAGGATTGATTTTGCTGAATTGTGGTATATGGGCTTTACTGACCATTGTTTAAATGTTAAGGATTAATCGTCAGTAGGTAAACAGGGGTTTCCTTTCTGACTTCTCCAGAAGACCGCCAGAGGTTGTTAGTTTCAATGATGAACAGGTTAAAAGCCATCTTGGATGTGAGGGAGAAGCAGCTCTTGGATGTGAGAGCAGATGAACCTGTATAGTAGAAAGTGCCCTAGACTGGGAGTCATAGCTGTGTGGCCTTAGGTAACTAGCTTCCTCTCTCTGGGCATCTTCCTCTATCTCTCATGTGAGAGAGGTTGGGTGTGATAATCTCTAGATTGTCTGCCAAATGTAATAGACTATGTTGTTGTTAGATGCCATCAAATCGGTTCCAAATAATAGCAATCCTATAGGTCAGAGTAGAACTGCCCCACAGGGTTTCCAAAGAGTGGCTGGTGGATTTGAGCCTTTTAGTTAGCAGCCAAGCTCTTAACCACTACACCATCAGGGTTCCATAATAGACTATGGCTCCAGAATTCTTCTTGATTTATATATATATATATATAGATATAGATATATATAGATATATATTGATATATAGAGTGGTCTCTGTCTTCTAGCAGATGAGCCAGGTAGAATCATAGCTATATTAAAATGTGATGAGAACCAAGATTGTAGTTAGCGTAAGGTGTTATGGTATAGCAAAGCAGGATTAAGAAAATTTCACTGTAGCTAACATTTACTGAATGCCTGTTGTGTCTAGTCAATATCACTAAGCCTCACCAGTTTGTTCTTTGTTGGTTTGTTTTTTTAAATCATTGTCCCATTTTCTGCATGCAGTAACTGATGTTCAGGAGACAATATAGTTTTCTCCTGGTTACACAGCCATTTGCGGAAGAACTGAGGTTTGCAGCCAGTTCTGTGCAGTTCCAATGCCCATGCTTGCTCTTCATACAATGCCACAATGCTTTTCCTTCAGTCAAGGAGCCATAATTCTTGTTATCCAGCACACATGATATGGCTGTCACCAAAAGGCAGGTGTGCCTGGAGATAATGTGACCAAATCATGTGAAAAGCCAATGTCGTCTTGGTCTGATTTCTTTCCCCTGAGAGTTTGTCCAGTGTAGAGGTGGGGGAGGATCTGTAGGGAGAGAAGATGAGGGGATTTGGCTGCAATTTAATGAAGGTTTTGATGGCTGGGCTTCCCGTGCCAGGAGGCACCGGCTCACATTTTC
Organism: Trichechus manatus latirostris; assembly: GCF_000243295.1. Lineage (NCBI taxonomy): Eukaryota > Metazoa > Chordata > Mammalia > Sirenia > Trichechidae > Trichechus > Trichechus manatus. The sequence goes on from NW_004443971.1 coordinate 5,981,204, forward strand.
CAGCAGTCTCCAGTTTGTAAGAGGCGCTTCTCCATATTGCTAAGCCCGGTGCACATATACTGATAGAGCAGCTGTGTTTTACCCATTTCCTTACTCACAATCTATAAGGCCATGGAAGAGTATGTGGAGAAAGTACAACACATAACTCAGGAAAGGTAATGGAACAGGCAGGGCCCACCACGGGGCCCACCACGACTGCTGACTAGCTGCATTCGTAATGATTTTCTCCAAATAATGCAAACAGTATTTTTTTCCTGAGAAAATGAAATATGAGAGTGCCACATTCCACAGATGATGGGGGAGAACTCATAAAAGATTGTAATCTTTCCTTGTCAGGCTTCAGAAATGCAAACGGCCTGGTCTTCATTTTCTTTATGCCCTGGACTTCTAATTGAGGAAGCTGGCATCAATTATGCATGTGGCACTGCTGGGGAGAGAACTAGAATAAATATTTGGGGGATATCGTTAACCAGAACATCACTTCATCTTTCTGTTGCCCTGATTTCCCATATTGTAGCGCTTTAGATTAGACCATATGGCAATAAGGTAGGTAATGAGAACAGCAATTTTCTGAAACAACATTATAACTTTTCCCTCTATATGGTTACATTTAGTTACAGTACACGTTGCCGTTTAGATGTAGAGCTTTATAAAAGCAAACCTCAGAGAGAAGAGAATTCAAGGGCAAGAGCCTAGGAAGTATGAATGCTTGGGACCAGAGCTGATCCTACAGATGGGAATTTGGAGGTCTGGACTAGTCAGCTTTTGTTGCAGTAACAACCACAATTTCATAGGGGCTTACATTAACAGCATTTCTTTCTTTTTCATGTTATATGATGTTATGGATTGAACTGGATTCACTCAAAATATATATTGGAATCCTAACCTCTTTACGAGTGGATGTAACTCTGTTTGCAAACAGAGTTTTCTTTGTTATGTTAATGAGTCCATTATCAGTGTGGGGTGTGTCCTAAACCTAATAATCACTTCTGAGTTATAAAACCAGCAGATTAGATACATAAAACAAAAAAACCTGTTGCTATCGAGTCGATTCCAACTCACACTGAACTTATAGGACAGAGTGGAACTGCCCCATAGGGTTTCCAAAAAGCGTCTGGTGGATTCAAACTGCTAACATTTTGGTTAGCAGCCGAGCTCTTAACCACTGTGCCACCAGACACATAGGCATGCACAAACATGCTAGGCTGGATGCCTTGTGGGGACCTGACTACAAGCAAGGAACCAAGGATCCCTGGCAGACCCAGACACTAGGAGAGAGGCTCAGAGAAGGAATCAACACGGCTGAGATCCTGATTTGGACTTTAGCCTCCAGAACTATGAGAAAATTAAATTTCTGTTCTTTAAAGCCACTGAATTGTAGAATTTCTGTTACAGCAGCACTGCGAAACTAAGACACATAAGCACTGTGAGCTGCTATGAGTTGACTCAGCTCAGCTTCACATATCTTCTCTTTCCAGAAACCAAGCTAAATAAGCAGCCATTCTCTGAAACATACGTTGTCATGATGGAAAAGTCTGAAGCTAACCATCCAAGTGCATTTAACATTTCTGCCTGGAAGTAGGGTATTTTACATCCGTTCCGTACCTGCTATCCAAACCAAGTAAGGGGTGAAGCCTGTCAGTAAAGTAGAGGGGGGCATAACAAAGGTAGGCAAATCTATTTCCCTTGATTCCCTTTAGTGGGGACGTGAGACTGATGTTTGAAAGATAACTTCATTAAAAATTTAAAAGAAAAAAATAATAGGAGTGGGTGGAAGTGGGAAGCATAATCATTTTCCTGAGCCTGAGAAAATTCTGAGCCTAGGATTCTGACTAGCTTTACTAGGTCTTACATCTTTTATTCTAAGATAACCACCAAAACTCTTGAAGGCCAAATCTTATCTTCCTTAGGTATCTTTGTTCTGAGTTCCATGATTCCAGATGGTGGGAGCCACTCATTTTTCACCCAACAGTCATGGTCTACCTCAATGTTTCCCCTCTACCAGGACAAATGTCAAGAACCCTAGCTCAAGTTCTACACCAGCTAGAGTCTTCCCACCTACTTCCAATTTCCAGACAAAGGAATTTTCCTGTTTCTCAACTGATATGCTAAGAATGGTGATTAACATTCATTGAGCTTCAAAGAATGAAATAGGATAGTTGTTCTCACACTTTAGTGAGCCCAGAAAACCACTTGCCATAGAGTCGATTCCAACTCACGTTGACCTCATGTGTATCAGGGTAGAACTGTGCTCCATAGGGTCTTCAATGTTGATTTTTCAGAAGTAGATCACCAGGCCTATCTTTCAAGGTGCCTCTGGGTGGACTCAAACTTCCAACCTTTTGGTCAGCAGCCAAGTGTGTTAACCATTTGCACCACTGAGTGCCTTGATAAAACCGATTTGCTGGGCCCTCCCCCAGAGTTTCTCCTTCAGTAGGTCGGGGGTGGGACTCAAGAATTTACATTTCTAGCAAGACCCCAGGTGATGCTAATGGGCAGGTCTACCACACTTTGAGAAGTATGGATGAGGACACTCAGGCCTAGGTCCCCAGTCCTACTCTCTTCTGATGTGTTCTACAAATCAATGCAGAATGGTGGGGGAAACCAATGTCATAAAACAATATGTGTACTGACTGTTTAATGAGAAACGATTTGTTCTGTAAACCTTCATCTAAAAGTACAATAAAAAAAATTAAAAACAAAAAAGACTGGTGGGGGAAAAATCTTCTGAGCTTTTTAGGCCTGATTCCGAATTTTGCTTTTTTTTCCTATTTAACCTAATATTCTTGGACAAACTTCTTAACTTTCTCAGTGCTCCATTTTCATAATTTAAAAATAGTGACAAGAATGTCATGTCTCTAGTTTTTGGTGAGCAACAGGGAAGATAACAAATATAAACTCCCTAGGGCAGAATCTGGAGCCCTGGTGGCACAGTGGTTAAAGAGTCCAGCTGCTAACCAAAAAGTTGACATTTCGAATCCACCACTGCTCCTTGGAAACCCTATGGGGCAGATCTACTCTGTCCTCTACGGTCACTATTAGTTGGAATCTACTCAACGGCAATGGGTTTTGGGTTTGGAGCACAAAATCTGATCCAAGGTATACATTTAACAAGCGTTAGTTCTCTAATTTGCCACCTGAGACCTCATTCAGGTGAGATTCTTCCTACATTCTCAAATAGGAAAGTAGTCCTCTACTAGTTCTTCCATTAAGATAGACAATGAAGCAGTGTGGTGACAATAACATGTAAGCAACCATGGCTTCCATGTCGTGCTAACAAGTTATGTTTGAATATAGTGTCTGGAAGTCACCATTCTCCTAATAAGCCCCAAAGAAAGATATTCCCATATGGAAGTTGCAAGAAAGAAAGCCATAAACCATAGTAATGGAAATCTAAATTTTACTTTAAAGACTGCAATATCTACAACATTAAGTGTAGAATCCAAGGAAGGCTGGCTCTGCTATAGAGCAGGGACTGGGGCTTGTTTTCTTACTGAGTAAGTTCTAGAGGAGTCATACATAGTAAGGGCTTGTGGGGGGCTGTGTTCAGCATCATGGAGAAGGGTAATCAATGGCAGCAGCACTGAGAAGCTGCTGGGAAAAGCTATGCAGAGCCATGAAGTAAAGAGCTGTGACTTTTGGAAACGAGACTGGCTTGTAAGCTGACATCTCTTGGGCTTATCTTTGGAAATGGAAGAGACTAAGGGAGATACAGTGGCATTAGCATTCAAGCCCATACAGAAAAACATGTAAAGCAGCCAAGTGATTGTGAGTGGGACATTTGACGGAGAGAAAGAGCTTTAGCTACCTCTCATCTTCTAGTTTAGGAAGGGATTTCCAGATTAAAGACCTTAAAGAAAGGAGATAATAATGCCAAATTCATAGAAGTTTTGTAAAGGTTAATGAGACAATTCATTAAAGGTGCTCACCAAAATTCCAGATGCATAATCATCCCTCAGTAAATGGTAACTATTAGTTACTATTATTCTGAAAAGCATATGTGGTGGTTAAGATTGTGTGTCAACTTGGCTAGGCCATGATTCTCAGTGGTTTGGCAGTTATGATGTAGTTTGGCAGTCCTATAATGATGTGATCACCTCCATGATGAGATTTGATATAATGTGATCACCTCTCTGATGGGATCTGCTGTAAGTAGCCAATCAGTTGAAAGGGAATTTTCTTGGGGGTGTGGCCTGCATCCAATATAGGTGGACTTTCTGGCAAAACTCACAAAACTTGGGTTCTTGGGACTTGAGTTAGCTGCTTACCTGCCATCTTTCCTGTCCATCTTGGGATTTGTCAGTTGTTGAAGCCTCTGAGCCAGAGTCCTGCTGTCTGACCTGCCCATCATGGGTTTGCCAGCTCCTGTGACTACGTGAATCAGGGGAAGCCTCCAGCCTGACCCACAAACTTGGGACATTCCAGCCTCTACAACCTCATGAGCCATTGCCTTGATATAAATCTCTCTCTGTATATATTTGTATGCTTTACTGGTTTTGCTTCTCTAGAGAATCCAGTCTAAGACAGCATACATTTACTGCAATTAATCATTTAATTGTTTGGTGGCTGTTTCCCCTACTAGACTGCAAGCTCCACAAAGGCAGGGACCAGATCTATCTTCTTAATACTCTATCTCCAGTGCTACTACAGTGCCTGGCACACAAGACAGGTATGGGACATATTTGTTGAAGATGGAAAGAAAGGAACAGATAGATGAATAGGTATGCTCAGTGAGAAAAGGAGGGTTTGGAAAATGACTTTACCCTGGAGAACAGAGGAGTTAGAAAATATGGGGAACTAAGAATGGCAGCCACCAACCCTCTGTCAGTTTGTCGTACTGTGGGGGCTTGCATGTTGTTGTGATGCTGGGAGTTATGCCACTGGTATTTCAAATACTGGCAGGGTTACCCATGGCGGACAGGTTTCAGCAGAGTTTCCAGACTAAGAGAGATTAGGAAGAAAGGCCAAGAGATCTACTTCCAAAAACTAGCCAGTGAAAACCCTCTGAACCACAACAGAACATTGTCCGAAGGAGTGCTAGAAGATGAGCCTCCTAAGTTGGAAGGCACTCATATATACAGAGGCCACTGCTCTGAACTTGAGAATACAAGTGTGAAGATGGTGCAGGATGAGGCAATGTTTCGTTCTGTTGTACTTGGGGTCAACATGAGTGGGAGATGACTCGACAGTAACTAACAACAACCACAACATGGGATATGGGACAGAAAACCTCCTTTGACTCTGGGTATCAAACAACATTGTCTTTGTGACTATGTCATTATTGCTGCTTTCTGCTTCCTTCTTCCTTAAAACCAAAACTTGTTGCCATCAAGACGATTCCAACTCGTAATGACCCTGTAGGACAGGGTATAACTTCCCCCATAGGGTTTCCAAGGCTGTAAATCTTCATGGAAGCAGACAGCTACATCTTTCTCCTGTGGAGCAGCTGGCGGGTTCAAACCGCAGAACTTCAGGTTAGCAGCCAAGCACTTCACCACTGTGCCGCCCACCCATAAATGCCAGGTTAGGACCTTGAGCTCTCTAGTCGCCGGCAGTGGAGTCATCCTGAGGTTTGCTCAGTGTCTGGATCACCTGAAGCTGCATCAGGGTCACCATCAGCCCATAAAGCACATTTGTGCAAATTAGAAAAACGTGTCCGTTCTCACAGGTGAATGCAGCCACACGCTGGGAGGCTCTGCTTGGTGAGCAGAGCGTGGGCTGGGTTTAGCCTTCCCTTACTCCCTTCCTGTTACCTTCAGCCAGGGGCAAGGTAAAACCTACACACTTATACTTGGTGGGCCAAGGCTCCCTTCAACTTCAGTTATAGCAACACACATTTATGGTAATGTTTATAATTCATAGGTGCTAGGGCTAGAGTGGCATGTAAAATAGGCTCCTCTTTCATGGGCTTATTCTCTAAGTGAGTGGCGGCAGGCAAAGTCTGGAAGTGAGACACACCCAGATTGCACACAGCTCCTGCCTGTCACCAGCTGTGCTGCCGTGAGCAGGTGATTTTACCTTTCAAGTCCTCCATTTTCTCATCTTGAAAATGGGAATAATGACAGCACATCCCTCAGAGGCTTGTGGTGAGCATTAAATAAGATGCAGGCAAGTGTTTCAGACATTTTAGCTATTGTTGTTTTTATGCTCTAGCCAGTCAGTGACATAATCATAAAGAAAATGGAGGTATCTTTCAGGGCTAGAAAAAGCATCACCAAAGCAGTGAAACTTAAGCAAGAATGTCAACTTGAAGTGTCTTCAAGGAAGAGGTAGGAACAAACATTACTAAAACAGGCCAGATTTGAGGCAATAAGGGCTGGAGGGGAATGTGGCAAAACAGAATAAATACATGCCCAAGCTATCTAAAAGCAATCAACTTCAAACATTTGGTGTGGTGAGGGGAGCAAAACAATGTAATCTGCAAGACAGATTCTGTCTCTGCAGGATGGGTAACAATATGCAAAGCATTAGACAAGAAAATCCCCACTCCTCTCCAGAGCTTGCCCTTTTTAATCAGCTGCTGTCCTTCTGTCTCCGTACTCCTCTAAGGGCATCTGGGAGAGAGCCTGCGCCCTCGCAACTCCTGTCAACAGTCTTCTCTGGCAATGGCATAGGGCCAAAACTACAAAAAGCAAAACCACTCTATTTTCAGACTCTGGATGGTGCTCCATACCAAACTCTCAGAAATTCCAGGCCTTTCTTCTTCCTTTGCCCCACTCCCTACTCTGTCTGAGATGAATAGACTGTGAAGACATCTCGCTCTGAGTACATTGTTTGAAAGTTTGTGTCACAAACGTATTGATCCTGCCTCATGCTCCCAAACAGAATCTCGATGTTGAAGCACTCCTTTAATCAAAAGTAAATTATGTACAGGCCATGTAGGTCAGCTCATGCAGCCTCACAAAAAAGGCAATCCATCATTTATTCCTAAATGTCAGTGAAATCTGGGGATCAATATGTGCGCCAATGTGGATTATGTTTATTATTTTTCTGTAAATATCAATGCTGGGAAATATTTCCAGGGAGCATGGGGGTGCGATGGGAAATCAGAACCTAACCTAGGGTAGGCAAGGGCATGGTAGAATCCTTCCAAGTGAATGTGATCTGTCTTTTTGGAATGCCTTTGCAGGTGGGAGTTGAGGCATCTCTGCTCTCATGGGAAATAAAAGAGAAAAAATTTTCCAGGGACCAAGGCATGTGAGAAAGTTCTGAAACTGATATACCCTACAATGAGCAAGCTGCGAGCAGTAGCCTGAGAGGAAGGATCTTGTTTCACACTTCGTATGATTTTCTTCCATTAATACTGGAGGCAATAGAGAGCCTTTCAAGTTTTTGAGTAGGTGAAAAACATGAAGTGGTGCTTAGGAAAGGCAGACAACAACTGAATATTGGAAGCATAAGATATAGGGTTAGATATAGAGTCGCTGTGAGCTGGAATCGACTTGAGGGCAATGGATTTTTTTTTTTTTTTAAGTTACTGAAGGTAGAGAGGCCAATTGTGAGGCCCAGGTTGGATGGGTAGGCAGCCCTTTGTGGTAGAAAGATCACAGGTTTGGAATCAGATACACCAGGGCTTGAAGTTGAATCTTTGCTCTGTTATATTATTAGATGCATAGACTTGGGCAAATTATAATACCTTCTGAGCCTTAGTGTCTTGCTTTGTAAAATGGGGTATTAGTCACAATATGTCAGATTTTGCTGCAGTAACAAAAAATCTCCCAAATCTCTATAGCTTAAACAAGGTTTCTTTTCCTGTCATGCTTTGTGCCTATCCTGGGTCACGGGGGCAGGGGCGCTCTGTGAATCATGTGCTTGCTCTTCCTCTCACATTAGCCATGCTCTGCTTCAAGGGGGGCAGGAATGTTCAATCTTACCCTGTGCTCAGAAGAAGCACTAGGTATACTTGATGTCTTAGTCATCTAGTGCTGCTACAACAGAAATACCACAAGTGGATAGCTTTAACAAAGAGAAGTTTATTTCCTCACAGTAAAGTAGGCTAAAAGTCCAAATTCAGGGCATCAGCTCCAGGGGAAGCCTTTCTCTCTCTGTCGGCCTTCTTCTCATCAATGTTCCCAGAACTAGGAGCTTCTCCGCACAGGGATCCCAGGTCCAAAGGAGGCTCTCTTCTCCTGGCACTGCTTTCTTGGTGGTATGAGGTCCACCTGTCTCACTTCTCTCTTTTATATTTCAAGAGATTGTCTCAGGATACAATCCATATCTTGTAGACTGAGTCCTGCCTCACTAACACAACTGCCGCCCATCCTCCCTCATTAACATCATAGAGGCCTATTCTCCCTCATTAACATCATAGAGGCAGGATTTACAACACATGGGAAAATCACACAATACTGGGAATCATGGCCCAGCCAAATTGCCACACACATTTTTGGGGGGATATAATTCAATCCATGATACTTGGCGAACAGCACTCATAGCTACCACTGGACACATGGCAAATTAGAGTTAGCATGCAAACACGAAGTGCAATGTCTGGGATGTGGTGGGAAATGAGTAAATGATGACTGCATACACAGGATCAGTCGTTCAGTGTCAGGCTCTGATGGCTGGATTTGACCCAAGAGATAACCTGGTGTCATTGTAAGTGTGAAGAAGAGTAATAGCTAGATTGTGGGCTTTTAATATAACCTAGTCACTATGAGTTGGAATCAACTCGACAGCAATGGGCTGTTTTTTTTTTTTTTTTTTTTTCCAGTCCAAGTGTGGAGAGGCTGTGATGCTTTAAGACTCTACGGGAGGAGGTGCTAATGCCCTCGGCACATGTGATGAGGACAGTGAATGTTTTACGATTTAGGGGGTTTGCAGTTGTGTTGGATATAATGCAGAAATCCCTGGGAAGGAATGCCACGAGTACGTCAGTTGTCTTTGAGTTGTCGCCCACCCAAGGCACCCCCATGTGTGTCAGAGTAGAACTGTGTTCCATAGGGTTTTCAATGGCCAATTTCTCAGAAGTAGATCTTAGGCCTTTCTTCAAGGTGCCTCTGGGTGAAGAAGCCAAGGACTTTATCCATTTGCACCATCCAGGGACTTTGCCATGAGCATACCGACTGTTTTAATGGAAAGATGAATTTAAGCTGTTGCAAACCATATAGTTGGTGCTCAGCATAGTTAAGAATATTTACAAAAAGTTTTCTTCCCCTAAAGATTGTTCCTGGTCTTTGCATCTCCATTGGTAGCCTTGCAATAAGTGTCCTCCTGTATTAGGCAATATGAGACCTAAGGTCTAGGCCTGCCAATTACTAAAAATGTCTCTGCAACCTTGATAAAATAGTCCCTTTCCTTCTCTTGGCTTCAGTAGATTCATTTGTAAAACATAAGAGTTAAAATCCATCATCTCTACAGTCTCTTTCAAAATCAAGTGTACAGTTTCTTGAAGGAGGTTGGCAATGAACAGATGATTACTCTCCTTGAGTGCAATTTAACTCTAATAAAAGATAGTCCAAGAATATTTTACTTGGTTTAAGAATTCTTGTGCTTCACAGGGTCTATTTTCCCAATTCTATGAAAGTCTGGAAAAGAAAAGGATAAAGGTGGAATAAAATCAGAATGAAAGTAATTTGTGTGAGTTATTTTAATGTATTGGAAATAATTTGGAGGGGAGTGTTCTACTCATATGTTCTTTGTTTCCAGGTTTGGGAAGATCCTTTAGTAGGATGTCTCAGCCCTGCTCAGCAAGGCTGAGAGAGAGATGAGTTTGCCTGGAATCCATGCTGTCCCATTAGCACTTAAGCTGCATAAAGGCAGGGACTATGTTTTTTTCACTGCTGTATCCTCATCACTGAGAATAGTGGAGGACATAGACTAGGTATTCCACAAATGTCTGTAGAACAGACACATGAATTTTAGAGAGAAAATAATCACATTGCATGCTCCCATTCATGACGCATTTCCGATCCCCTTCTTGTAGTCCACAGTTCTTTCTCTTATGTACCTCTCCAGGGTTTTCCTCTCCGTCGTTCAACCACACATACAAAGCACTTAATCCATGCCTAATCCTAGTACACATCCTTAAGGAGATGTCTGCTAATCTGCTTTTCGCCACCTAGTGTCCAAATTGACAAACTGACTCATGCCCATCTCTCTTCTACCAGAAAATAGAGTAATTGAGCACTTCGTCATTGCCTGTCCTCTTCTCTTGGAAAAAAAATCTATTAAGGGGTCACAAAAGAACATTGTTTTTCTCACCTCAGATGACTTATCGAAGGAAATGATAAGGTGTTTCAGAAAGTTGAGCTTTGTGTGTAAGGTAGATTTGGGAACCAGAGGAGCCGATCTGCATCCAGCGCTGTCCATGCTGGGAGAACTGGGCAAGTTCCTTAGGTTTTCTTAGTTTCCATTTCCTCATCCCTAATGTGGATGGAAATATAGTAACACCTCCCAAGGCAATCTGTAAAACAGAGTCTATGGTAAGCGTTCATTTCTTTACTAAACATATTTATCAAGTGCCCTTCAATATGCCTGCCATTGTTCTGGCCTCTGAGGATACAGCAATTAGCAAAGTAAACCAAAAAAATCTCTGTTGAAGCACTTACATCCAAATGTTCAATACATATTAGCTATTATTATTGTTATTATTAATGTTATACTAAACGTGAGTGTTCCAGAACATTAATCTAGATTAGATTTTTTTTCTCTTACTGATATCAGTCAGCCAATTGTGTTTGCCAAGTGCCCATATTGTACAGAGCCATTCAGATGTTAGGACAGGAGGGGAGAGAACAGACTGAAGATGTAGCTCTGCCTTCAGGGAGTTTACAGCGCGTGTGCAAAGGTCCCTGGTGGCGCAAATGGCTTACCCTTGGCTATTAACTGAAAGATTGGTGGTTCAACACCACCTACCTAGTGGTGCCAGGGAAGAAAGGCCTGGTGATCTGCTTCTGTAAAGATTGCAGCCAAGAAAACCACATGGAGCAGTTCTACTCTGTAACATGGGGTTGCCATGAGTCAAAATTTACTTGATGGCAGCAGGTTTTTGGTCTAACAACCCTAACCAGCAGCAAGCAGATGAATGTTAATATTATATATCTGGTATGCAACCCACCCACATAAGTGTGTGATTTCATAGTTCTGCCTCTGCAGGGGATTTCAATGATCCCCTTATCAATTCCTTTATTTAACAGATAGGGAAATTGATTCAGAGAGGGGAGGTGGATTTTGCCCAAGCCTACACAGCTGGGGTGTGGAACCACCTGGACTAGAACCTCCTTATCCCAATTCTCAAGGCAGCGCTCATTCTCAAACCTCTTGAGTCTCCTTTAATCTACAGTGGAGTGAAGGTGCCTCCAGCTCAATGGCTTGTTTACTAAACTGTTGTGTCCTGGCTCAGGCTGGTGGCATGTTGTGGGGGAATCTGAAACTTCCTGATAAAGAGGGTGTTGGAGGTAGACACAGGCACATTTTTCTCATGCAATTCTCTTTCCCAAGGAGTTTAGCTAAAGCCTCTGGTATTCTCCTCCAAGGCTCCTCAGAGTGGTTTTCTGGACAGATTACAAACTCGGATGAAAATCTACTCATGCTCTTATTATTACTGAGAGGTAACCGAGCACAAACAAGAAAGGGTGCTGTGTTTCTTAAATTCAAGAATCCTTTTGATCCTCGCAAAAGGCTTCTGTCACTGTGAGGGAGACAGTATTCCAAGTCTGCCAGTGTTGACTAAATCCCTGTCTTTGATGCACTTTGCTGTTGAAAGGATCTCCGTTCGCTTGGGAGAGAGGGGAGAGATTTTAAAAGGAGGTGCCACCTAGTGGCCTTTGTGGTGATCAGCAGCCTGTAGTAAAAACGGCCCGTTGCTAAGGATAGCAGCTGCAGCCATTTGTCTCCACTGACAAAATGGCCAGAAGAATCATAGAATGTTTGGATTAGAAGCAACCTCCAGAGATTTTCTGTCAAGACGTCTGCCTCCAGGCAGCACAAATAATATGTCTTACACTTAGAGTGTTTTGTAAAACACTTTTACAAATATTATCAAGTTTATTTCTCACATCTGCCCTGTGAATTTTGATACCATCATTATCTCTATTTTACAAATGAAGAGATGATCGGTCGTAATTTAAGTTTCTTGGACAAAATCACTCGGCTAGTAGGGGATGAAGTGGGAGCTAGACCCCAGGCCCTCAGCATGTACCTTCCACATGAAATCACCTGTTTACCAACCCCAGGAAAACACATGGAAATTTAGATGTTTAAGAGTAACTGGCTAATTATCAGTCTTAGAATCAGCCTTTGCCCAAAGATTGCACCAGTGGTTGGAGCAGATTTTACGTAAGCATTTCTGAGTTAGTTTCTTCCACCTGCAAATTCATTTCCAAATTCTTTTTCAACAAATGAGCAAATAAAGCAGTCATGGCCAGCGGGGAGGAGGTAGACTTGCCATGGACTGGCTGTGGTGAGGAGGGGGTGCTGTATCCGTGTGGCAGTGAGCGATGGGGCCAGCCACGAATGCGGAAGAGGCTGCTGGTTGTGTCAGAGGAGAACTTGTAAGAGGAAATTAAGCCGGATATAACCCCGATGTGAAATCACTGGGCACATCTCAGGTCTCTGGTTTAAATATTGAATAGTCTTCGGGGAGAAAATGAATTAATGAATAGGGTCATCTGACAGTAGAATGAAAAAGAAAAAAGTGTTCGACAAGTAAAAAAGTATTCTAGCCCATCTACTGGCTCAGCCACTCTCTGTCTACCTGTTAAATCCATTGCCATCAAGTCAATTCCAACTCATAGTGACCCTATAGGACAGTAGAGCTGCCCCATAAGGTTTCCAACACTGTAATCTTTATGGAAGCAGACTGCCACGTCTTTCTTCTTGCTGAGCGACTGGTGGGTTCGAACCTCTGACATTTCAGTTAGCAGCCGAGCGCTTACTCACTGTACCACCAGAGCTCCTTTCCCATCTACAGAGAGGCTGATTCCTCACTGCTGAGGGACTGTCTAGTTCCTCTTAGCCACTCTCACCCTAGCCCCTTCTGCCTCTCACTCTTCCCCTGTGAGGCTTCTGAGACTTGGGGACACAAGGCCAGCACCCCTTGGCAGCTGTGCAATCACGGGACATTCTTTGAAGGAGAAGTAGTCTTGTGTGGTTTGTTTTTTCAAAAAGATGCCGTTGTTAATGGAGGTCTTGACTCATGGGCTGAAATAGAGAGCTGGGGATGTATTTATTTTTTCTGGCTTATACTTGCCTAAGGAAAAAAAACAAGTTTCTAATAGAAAAATGCATCCCTATGCTCCTCGGAGAGGGCTGAATGGGGAGCATGAGCAAGGCTGTCCTCTGAGCGCTCTGGGGAGAACATCCAAAGGTTCTTCCCTGAAGGTCGGAAAGAGACATTCCTTTTCCTGAAGGGAGAGGCAGTGTCAGAAGAGTCGTTAAGAGAAAATTAAGCTGGCTATAACCCCTGAAGATATTGCCTTCTTTTCTCTTATCATCTCCTAGCAAAAGCAGAGAAATCCAAGAGAGAGGTAGAATTAGACTACATCGAGAGAGTCTGTCAGTGTGGGATAATGAGGTAAACAGATGTAATGTGCAGGGTGTCCTCAATCCCATTTTCCTGGGCCTCGGCCTAATTATAACCCCGTGAGAGCAGGCAGAAAACTGCCTCTGGAGCCCGGTCACAACCCAGAGCCTATGTATAAAGGCACATATTTAAAAAAAAAAAGGCACATATAGTACGTTTAGATCTTTTTTAGTGGAGAATTTCAGTCACTCCTGTGCTTCCTAATTCATACTCACTTCCTTTTCTTGTTAGAGTTCAGGAAGTCTGATATAATTCTCTACTTTCTAGGTAGACAGACTGAAATAGGGGATCTTAAGGTTAATGAAAAAGGAGCCCTGTTGGCACAATAGTTAAGTACTCAGCTAGTAATGGAAAAGTTGGCAGTTTGAACCTACCCAGCAGCTCCGTGGGAGAAAGACCTGGCAATCGGCTCCCATAAAGATTTAAAAAAAAAAAAAAAAAAAAAAAAACATAGCTATCGAGTCCGTTCCAACTCATAGTGACCCTATAGGACAGAGTAGAACTGCACCATAGGGTTTCCAACACTGTAATCTTTATGGAAGCAAACTACCACATATTTCTCCCCCGTAACGGCTGGTGGGTTTGAACCACCAGCGTTTGGGTTAGAAGCCGAGCGCTTAACCACTGTGCCACCAGGGCTCCTCTTGTGAAGATTACAGCCTAGGAACCCTATGGGGCAGTTCTGCTCTGTCACATGGGGTCGCTATGAATCGGAATTGACTTCACGGCACCTAACAACAATATCAACAACAAGGGTTAATGAAGACCAATAGGTTTTTTCATTTCTTTGTTTGTATTGTTCTTGCCTCCTTGTTAGACTTAAACACCCCGCAGTAATTAACAGAGTTCCTACTAATGCCTAATCTCTCCATTGCAGTTCACAGAGAGGTATTCAGAGCTGGTTCTCAGTCAATTGTGTTGGTGAATAGACTACACCCTCAGATTTTGAGACTTCCAGCTAATGTATCCAATGCCCTGATAGTAACAGTACCAGCAAGGGCACCTCCAAGAGCATCTACAATAATACTAACACTGCATGTCACATGCTCATTCATTAATAGTCTTTGTAAAATACTTACTATGTGTCAGGCACCATTCTAGGTAATTAGGTCATCAGTGAACAAGATAGCAAACATTTCTGTACTCAAGGAATTTGCATTATACTTCACAAAGGCTTTTGCTTACTTATCTTGTTTAAGCCTTACCAGAACCCCCAAGAGAGCTGAAGTCTGTACTCCCTATGTTTACAGATGGAGAAACTTATTTGCCCTGCTCCTCATATCAAAAAGCACTTCTTCCCACCCCCTAGTCAATTTTCTGGCCAACCTAGTCCGTAATGTCTTTCTCGGTTTTCTCTGCCAAATGTTTATGCCAACACACTGATTTTATTTCCACTGTTGGCAGCATGGTGTTTTGGAAAGAATAAAGGATTAGGAATGATCCTGAGCTCAAATCCATTCTCTATCAATCACTAGACGTGTAACCTTGGTCAAGTCTCTTTATTCCAATTTCCTCATGAGTAAAAGGGTACAATAAGGGTTTATAATGAGGGTTTAATAATAAGCCACACTTACGGAAGTGCTGTGGTGATGGTATCATGCTTTGTACAGATGTGGCATGGAGAACCCACGAGTTTAGCAGCAAGTTCCAATCCAGTGTAATTGTATCTGGGTGCAAATTTATAAGAATAACAAATTCTAAACTCATAATTTGTTTAAATGAGTAACGTATGTTTTCTGCTCTGAAGGGAAACAAGATGAGAACAGAGCCAATTCTTTCAGGACAAGTGAGAAGAGAAGGGACACTGATAAATGAGGAACGTCTATTTGGTCTTAGTAGGGAAAGAGAAAGTTCACTGTCAAAGAAGTGATATCAGAACTTCCTCAGGAGCCCTGAGAAGCCCAGGTTGGGCAAGAATTTGAGGGTCCTTTTAATTCATCCCCCGTCCCCGGCTAGGATGACCATGTGGGCAGTTGATGACTCCTGGAGAGTTCCCAGGGACAAGTGGCACCACTGTTGAACTGTTAGAGCAAAAGGCAAATAAGACACTAAAAACTTGGGTTTGACTTGTTCGTTTCTCCAGTAAATGCCCCAGAACAAGCAAAGATCAGGTGTGGCAGGTAGCAGGCATCCTGCTATTGGGAAGTTATACCTAACCCAGACCTGGGGTTCCCTCATCGCAGAGCTGGCTGGAGCCGGGGATCCCTCCTCAAGGAGACCTGTCACACACAAGCAGCTCTGCCTTCTAACAAAGCTGCCCCTGTCAGGGCACGCTGGAATGCAGACATCTTTTCCACAGGGGAGAGAAAAATGATATGAGAGCAGCTCAGATGGGAACGATATTTCAGGCATGGCTAGCTGTTAAAAATGAGCTAATTCAGAAGAGGCACATTTAAATAAATATAATGCAAAGGCATAATGGCAGAAGATAATAGTTTTGAATGGGGAATTCTAATAACTTCGAGTGCATTTCACAGGGCAGTTAATACACATGGCAGTGTCGCAGCATTCAGCAAACGGGGAAAAGAGAAACGGGTCGGGAGCAAAAAAGGGGAGATGGTAGGCAACCAATAAAAATAGGATTTCATTTTCTTTGCAGGAGTAATGCTTACAGATATAATAAAAGAAAAAAATAAGTGTGTCAGGTTTTATAATTCAGCTTGTAAAATTCAGAATGATTAGTTTTTGAAGCGGGCAATTAGTCCTCTTTTGCATATTCATGGACATTTAATGAAACGGGGTCGGCTTTCTCCATTCTTTTCTGGGCATCCCCTTCATTACCCTTCCCCCCACCACAACCACAAACTAAAAATGTATCAGATTCCCTTCAAAGTGAGGCCTCAGCCCATTCAATTCATGGAGGAGGTTCTCTCCGCTGATTGGTACATGCAAATGCCCAGGACGCTCGTTAAGAAATTACAAGTCTTTATTGCTTATGCCAGAAGTTAACAGATGAGGTGTGTGAATTATCAAAGGCGGAGGAGAAGATTTTTAATGACGGCAAACAGGGAGATTACAGGTGACAAGAGGCTCCCCCTGGGACAGGTGGAGGACATCTTATTTGACTCTCTCTTTTTCATTATCACTGGAAAGTGTGTGTGCGTGTGTGTGTGTGTGTGTGTGTGTGTGTGTGTGTGTGTAAAGAAAGAGAGAGAGAGAAAAGGATGAAGAAATACGGAAGAAAGAGAAGGAAGGAGGCAAGGAGGGGGAGAGGGGGAAAGAGGGAGAGAGAGAGAGAATGAAGGAAAGAAAGAAAGGAAGGAAAGAGGGGGGCAGGGAGGGAGGAAGAAAATGCCTGAAGAGACACTAGAGTCCCTTGCTGCCCAGTTTGGATGAGACCTGGTGGATAATTTTAAGGCAGCTAGCAAGTATAGGAAATTTACCCCTTTTTGTTTATAGGCTTTGAAAGTGTTGCCTAGAGCAAACTAGAAACCAATGAATAAACAAACTCCAAAACGCTCGCACAGTCAAAAACTACCTCAGCACAAAAACGAGAGACCCTGGTGGCCCATTGGGTTTGCTTCTGCTGCCTCACTGCACTGATTTCTGGTGTGTTCTGTTTTTGTGTATGTGTATGTGGGGTGTGTGTGTGGTGTGTGTGGGCTGTGTGTGTGTGTATGTGTGTATGAGTGTGTATGAGTGTGGTGTGTGTGTATGTGTGCGGTGTGTGTATGTATGTGTGTGGTGTGCATATGTATGGTGTATGTATGTGTGTGTATATGTGTATGTACTTGCGTGTGTGGTGTGTGTGTATATGTGTATGGTGTGTGTGTAGTGTGTGTATATGTGTGCAGTGTGTGTGTATGTGTGTATGTGTGTGGTGTGTGTATGTGTGGTATGTTGTGATATGTGTGTATGTGTGTGTGTATGTGTGTGTATGTGTGTGGTGTGTGTATGTGTGTGTGGTGTGTGTATATGTGTGTGGTGTGTGTATATGTGTGTGGTGTGTGCACATGTGTATGTATGGTGTACGTATGTGTCTGTACATGTGCGTATGTGTGTATTGTGTGTATGTGTGTACGTACGTGTGTGTGTGTACGCATGTGGGGTGGTGTGTGTATGTGTTCAACTCAACCATTTCCCTAACGTTTTGTCCTAAGATTCTCTTTGGTCAGCTTCCACATTCTCTGGCTCTAGCAGACTCCTCTTGCCCAGACCCTGTCAGGGGTTTCACTTTCTTCTGACATTGCATTGACCGTTAACTCCAGCCACCCCCTTCTTCAAATGCTTTGTCTTTGTGTGTCCTCTCCCTCTCCGCATGATCACTACCACACACACAAAAGCACACCTTAAGTAGGGGCAGAAGAGAAGAGGTAAGTTTCGTTCTTCCTACATACCAAAATATTTACAGATTTTGTCTGCACAGGAATTTTCTCATGAAGAAACTAAGGCTAAGAAAAGGAATTATTTAAGGCCACAGAGCTAGTAAGAGGAAGAGCTAGATTCTGAATTCAGGTAGGTCTGAGTCCTGTTCCCACACTCCTAACATACCTATGTCCTCCTAGCTGCTGACTGCTATTAAAGGAAATGTTCTTAACTTTTTTTTTTTTTTTTTTTTTTTTTGGTGATTTTTGATTTCCCCTGAAATAGGAGAGAGATTGGAGAAGAGGGACTGATTGCAAGAATAGAATACTTTTTCTGCTTTCTTCATGTTGTCTTCCATTTGGGGTGATATCTACTAGCATACCACTCCTCAGCTCCTTCCTCCATCCCTTTTCTTGGGAATCTACCAGTTAAAAGAGAGTGGGCACATTATGCTGAGTGAATTTAGTCAGTCACAGAAGGACAAATATTGTATAAGACCACTATTATAAGAACTTAAGAAAAGGTTTAAACACAGAAGAAAACATTATTTGATGGTTACAAGGGTGGGGATGGAGGGAGAGGGTTATTCACTAACTAGATAGTAGACAAGAATTATTTTAGGTGAAGGGAAGGACAACACACACTACAGGGGAATTCAGAACAGCTGGAATAAACCAAAGCTAAGAAGTTTCCTGAATACAACCAAACACTTCAAGGTACAGAGTAGCAGGGGTGGGGGGTCTGGGGACCATGCTTTCAGGGGACATCTAGGTCAATTGGCATAACAAAGTTTATTAAGAAAATGTTCTGCATTCTACTTTGGTGAGTGGCATCTGGGATCTTAAAAGCTAGCAAGAGGCCATCTAAGATGCATCAACTGGTCCCAACCCACCTGGAGTAAAGGAGAATGAAGAACACCAAAGACACAAGCAAATTGTTAGCCCAAGAGACAGAAAGGGCCACATAAACCAGAGACTTCATCAGCCTGAGACCAGAAGAACTAGATGGTGCCCGGCTACCACCAATGACCACCCTAACAGGGAACACAACAGAGAGTCCCTGATGGAGCAGGAGAAAAGTGGGATGCAGAACTCAAATTCTAGTAAAAAGACCAAACTTGATGGTCTGACTGAGACTGGAGGAATCCCAGAAAGCGTGGCCCCCAGATACTCTGTCAATCCAGAACAACTCCCGAGGCCAACTCTTCCAGACAAAGATTAGACTGGACTATGGGACATAAAATGACACTCGTGAAGAGTGTGCTTCTTAGCTCAAGTAGATACATGAGATTAAACGGGCAGCTCCTGTCCGGAGGTGAGATGAGAAGGCAGAGACAGTCGGGAGCTGGTTGAATGGACATGGGAAATCAGGGTGGAGAGGGAGAGTGTGCTGTCATAGTATGAGGTGAGCAATTAGGGTCACATAACAATGCATGTATAAATTTTTGTATGAAAGACTAACTTGGATTGTAAACTTTCATTTAAAGTACTACAATAACAAAAGAAAAAGGAAAAAAAAGGAAGAAGAGAGTGGGTATTACAAGATGTCTCCCTATAGGGAAGGACAATCTCTTTCCAAAGCAGTCTATGTCTAAACCAAAAAAACCCATTGCTGTTGATTCGGTTACGACTCATAGCGATCCTATAGGACAGAGTAGAACTGCTGCATAGGGTTTCCAAGGAAAAGCTCATAGATTTGAACTGCTGACCTTTTGGTTAGCAGTCAAGCTCTTAACCACTGCGCACTAGGGCTCCCGTCTAGGAGGATAAGTCTACTTAATTCTGAGGTTCAGTCTTGAGAAGCCTAAATCACATCTTCCAACAGTTCTATTAATAAATAACAATACTTACCTGTCTCTAATCTGTCCTTCAAGGAGCCCTGGTGGTACAACGGATAAGTACTCCGCTGCTGCCTGAAAGACCAGGGGCTCTGAGGGAAAAAGACCTGGTGATCTCTTCCCATAAAAGATTATGACAACAATCTGTCCTTCGGGAGTCCTTGGGTGGTGCAAATGGTTAAGCTTTGGATTACTAGCCGAAAGGTTGGTGCTTGAACACACAGAGGCACTTTGGAAAACAGGCCCGGCGATCTGCTTCCAAAAGGTCACAGCCATGAAAACCCTATACAGCAGTTCTGTTCTGCACAAACAGGGTCACCATAAGTTGGAATCAACTCGACAGCAGCTAACAACGAAAATCTGTCTTTCAGTCGGTGTAACGATCAGGTAAAGAAGTGTTATCTGTTGGGCCCCCTCAAACTTCAGTGGTAATCTTTACTGCATGCCTCCTCTGTCCCAATCATGGTGCTAACTTTATCTTGGGATATTTCATCTAGTAGCTATGGAAAAAAAAAAAATTACTGACCTTATTATTCAGTTGCCCGTGGAAACACTCATGGGGGTGATCCAGTGTTCTTAACATGGAATTTTCAAATTCTGGGGCTGACGAATAGGCATGCCGGCATGGATCCCCTCAAATTGCAATTAAATCTGTGTGAATATGTGTATATGTATTTTTCTTGGAGAGGTGAATAGCTCTACTGGGATACCCAGAGGGCCTCTGATTCCCTAAAAGTAAAGAACCCCTGGGTAGGAAATTCATAGTGGCTGGCACCAGTTTGAAAATAAAAACTTCATGATCTGCTGGTCAGTTCTTACCCTAAGTGACTATTACTGTTTTCCTGTATTTTCAGCATCTCCAAGTTCTGGTCTGATATTCACAACTTGAGACTGAGAAATTTATTTAAATCCAGGAAGCATAGATTCCCATTGTCTAGAGATCTGGTATTGTTGAGAGTTTTATTTATATCAAAGTACAAAGTACAGGGACAGTTGGCTTCAAGCCCTCGGAGCCTTACTCTGCCCTCTCCTCCCTGGGGTTCCCTGCTCATTGCCTATGACCATGACTGCTGTTTCTCCACTTGATATAAATGCATATCTGCCCTGAAACTGAGGGTCATTTCCCTTCTTGGCCTCCCTCTTGTCTTTTCTGACAGAGATCCATTAAACAGCCCCCTGCAGAAAACTTGCATTCTCCCAAGATAGCCCCGATGCTGTCCTTAAGAGGAAACTAGACTTCTTCGTACATGGCAATCTAACTCACAAATAAATATTACACGTGTCACCAGATGGTTCATTAGCCAGTTGTTATGGCAATCAGATTTCAGCCAATTAAAAACCTTTCCCGATACTTTAAAATATGTTGATTGTGGAAACAGGAAGTGCTTGAAGACCATGCAGATACACTTGAATGCAAGAGGCATCACCGCTTTGGGATAGGAGGATGCTAGCAGGGGGAGAAGAGGCAAAGGGTGTGTCAGTGAGGATTCAGACACCAGAATCAGAAAAAAGATGTTGGGGCTGGAAGACATTTTTATTAATCCCTGTGTCACCGTTAAGTGCTCAGCTGTTATCCAGACGGCTGGAAGTTCAAGTCTACCCTGACGCTCCTAAGAAAGATCTGGCGATCTGCTTCTGAAAAATCAGCCATTGAAAACCCCATGGAGCACAATTCTACTCTGACACATAGGGGGTTGCCATGAGCGGGAGTCATCTTTACAGCAACTAGTTAACCCTGTATGTAAAGAACTCTTTCAGTGAAGTCCAAAAACCAAAAGGGCTATTCATTACATTTTTAAAAGGTTCCTTGAAGGGAGTGACTGTATCTTGTTTACTTTTGTGTTTTCACTGCCTAGCACACCTCCTGGCACATAATAGGTGGTAATTTCTAGTAATGATAGTTTAACAATCGTAATAATAAATTATAATAAATAGTAGAAGAAAATGAAGTACTCTTGTTCTATTTTATAAACCAGGATAAAATAATGTTACTGGGTATAACAGGACCCAGTGTCAGGAGATTGCCTCTGTGGTCCTGGCCAATCTGGCTGGGGCAGGAGAGCCTAGCTGGTTCTGATATCACCTGTAACCCAGAGCAGGTGGTCAGGAATGAACCTCTGGCTGATATGATGGAGTGCTGGGATGGGTCCCACACTGGACTTCTGCCAAGTGTTGTTCTTCCAGTATTAATAATCTTTGCATGCATAGGAACTCTATATCCACATTTGAATGCAATCCCTTCAGGGCTGGTATTCTGTGGTCCCATTCAAAGGAGGCCTGGGGCTGAGACTGGTCACAAATTGGATTCTGAATAGCAAAATCTTAGGCAAAGAATTTCTAACCAAGGTGCTGGGAGATGAAGAGGACCAGAGGCATGAGTCAAGATGAAGTCTCCAGTGACATCCACCGGGACTCTCAAGGAGCATGTGCAGGACCCCAATAAAAGCAGATGAGAGACAGTAGTAAGGACTAGGAAAGGAGGTTGGGACCAAGTTCCACTCGTACCTGTATCCTTTTCACCTATAAATTGCCTGTCACATAGTAGGTGCTCAGTTGAAAGAATAGATGTTGTTGTTAGGTGCTGTTGAGTCTATTCTGACTCATAGAGACCCCATGTGACAGAGTAGAACTGCCCCATAGGGTTTTCTTGGCTGTAATCTTTATGGGAGCGGATTACCATGCCTTTCTGCTGAGAAGCCTCTGGGTGGATCTGAACAGCCAACCTGTTGGTTAGCAGCTGAGTGCTACCATGGCTCCTTGAAAGAATGGATAGCCTTTCCTTTTATTATCTCAGTGTGGACTGAAGAATTATATCATGTATGGATGGCTGAGAGAATAGAAGTGCTGAATTCTATTTTGGGCTTCTTCCCTTCCTCTCTGGAGAAGCCTATTCCAATTATAATACCCAGAACCAAGATACCCCTTCATTTTCACTCTCTAATCAAAGGGATTTCCCAGGGAGATGGACTCCCTTAACACCAGGAATTGAATGCTTCTCAGGGATCCTGTCCAGGGGACAGTACAGGGTCTGGGATTCCTACCTCACTGACTGCCAAAAGGTCTGGCTATGCTCCCAGTGATGCTCATGAGCCCCTCTTCCCCTCCCCCATCTCTCCACAGAGCTGTCTGGACCCTCCACAGAAATCTGCTGCCTCTGAAATTGTATGCATACAGTGAAAGGAAAGGAAGCGCAAAAAATAATTTCCCCAGACAATCGGAGCAGATTATTTTAATGAGGGCTTGGAAATGGGAAACAAATGGCACCAAATTAGCCTTGCTCCTATTAGTCAACTCCGTTGCTCTTAAGCCTGCTCCTGAGTCAGCAGTTGGGGAGCCCAGGCGCCGCCCCCGTTTCAGGATGCTCCTCTTACAGGAGCCACCACACGTCTTTTGCAGAGCTGACTTTTGCCACGCAGCACAGGAATCTCTCTTCAAATGGTTTCAAGGCTGCTGGGGCCCATTATTGCTAGCCCATGTCTGCTTTAGATTTCCTCTTGGTGGAAGTCCAGGGTACAGAAGGAAGGGGGGAATTCCAGAACCTACTAATGCTTAAGGAAAAGTAACTGACAGAACTAAGTTACTTACGTATCCCAGAATTCTGTCCCTGGACCAGGGAACTTCCAGGGGTGGAGGGCCTTTAAAGATGAGGCAGTTTCTCTATGTCCTTCTCAGACACGTCTCTCTCCCCTTCAGAGTGTCCAGTTTTGTCTCCCAGCAGCCCCTGATTGTTGTCAACAGGAGGTCACCAGCAGGGCTGAGGTTGACCGTAGCTTCACAATTCAGAAAGCAGAAAAAAACCAATAATAAAGCTCTCATGTGCAGCTGGATGGGAGAGGCTGAGTTTCTATGAAACTGGGCCTCGGGTCAGAGTGGTGAACAGAAAAGGACTACAATAGATTATTACATTAAGCAAAACGAAATTGTTTCCCCACTGGAAGGAAGGAAAGTCATTAACTCAGAGGGTCCAGTTATCAGAGAAAATGATATCACATCTGCAGTGTGTTTTGGATTGCAATTTAAGAGGAAAAATTGGAAGAGAATTTGATGTAAGGTGAAAGGTGTTGGATTGACAGCTCAAGGAATTGGAAAGTGCCATTTCTTTGCCTGCCTCTTGCTCTCAGTCTCCTATCTTTTAGTCCCTGAGTCTCATCTTACCTATTTCGACACTCTTTCCTCCATCTGCAAAGGAGGCTATATAGGAAGATACTGAGGTGAATTCAATCCCTTTCTATTCCTAAAACCTTGATGGTTCTGAATTTTCAAATTTGGACCCGTAATCTATTTTGGCTCTTACCTTGTAGGGAAATTCCAGGGCTTTCTGAATCACTGGCTGCCTGCTTTTTCTCCTGTTACTCTTAGAGTCACCATATAAGGATAGTTTGACTAGATCAGAGGTGGGGTTAGCACAAGAAACAAGGGAGTTAATCATTCAACCATTTTTTTTTTTTTTTTTTTTTTGCTAAGCACTTTCCATGTGCAGAAAACTGGATTCTGTGCCAAAGAAGACTTAAATATAAACACGACCTAAAGCCTCCCTCAAGAAACTCGTAATCTAGAAGGGAAGATAAAACACATTACAGGGCAATCTAGAAAGACCAGGCAGCTAATGGTAACAGTCACTGTTACGGTCCCAAAAGAAAGTGCCTTCTTTTTGCTCTCTTCTCACACCCTCAACCTAATCCCAGTCCTTTTGTATCCATCTAGGGATGAACCATCAATTAAATGAATCGATTTTAATGAAACATTTAAAGTATGAAAACCTCCTGTGCACAGCTCTGCTAACGTTCAGGTCTGATAACCACATCCTTTTAGCATAACTATGTTGTCCAGTTTGATAAATGAATTTAGAACAGAGTGAGACTTCTCTGACTTTGTACCATGAGCTCAGCTCTTCCTAGCTCAGGACATTTTGTTATTTGGTTCCTGACAGGTGCACTTTCTCTTTCTGGTTCTACATGCTGCTTACTTATATAATAGGCTAACCTGCTCTAACCTCAAAGTAATTGTATAAACAAGGCAGAAATTAAGTGAGTGGTACATGCTGGAAAGGCAGCTCTGTTCCACGAAGTCATGCAGGGATCCATGTTGGTTGCCCAGTGCTTCCATCCTCAACATGAGGCTTCTATGTTGGAGCCCAAGATGGCTACTTCAGAAATTGCCACACCCCAGTCAGCAGGGCAGGAGAAAGAGAGAATAGAGGGAAGGTTGTTACATTATAAAATCCTGGTCCACGATTTACATATTCACATATGACTTCCACTCACATTGTACAGGCCAAAACTTAGTATATGGGCATATCTAGCAGCAAAGGAAGCTAGAACATATAGTTTCTTCTTCTTTTCTTTTTTTCTTAATAATATTTTATTGTGTTTTTGGTGGAAGTTTACACAGCAAATTTGCTCCTCATTTAACAATTTCTACACAAATTGTTCAATGATATTGGCTACATTTTTCACAATGTGTCAACATCCTCGTTAATTCCATTCTGGGTGTTCCGTTTTCAGTAATCTAATTTGCCTGCACCCTTACCTTCTCATCTTTGTTTTAGGATAATTGTTGACCATTTTGTCTCATAAAGATTTTTTTTATTTAAGGAGCACATTACTCATGGGTGATATTCTTTATTTTATGAGCCAATCTGTTATTTAGCTAAAGGATGACCTCAGGGGATAGTTTCAGTTCAAGGTGTAAAGAGTATCTCAAGGAGTCCTCTAGTCTCAACCAGTCCAGTAAGTCTGGACTTCTTAAGAATTTGAGGTTCTCTTCCACATTTTTCTCCCATTCTATCAGGGTCCATCTATCATGGCCCTTATCAGAATGATCAGTAGTGATAACTGAGCACCATCTGGTTCTCCTGGTCTCAAGGTAGATGATGCTGTGGTTCAGGTATACTATTGGTCCTATAGACTACTTCCTTCACTGAGTCTTTTGTTTCCTTATTTCTCTTTTGCTCTGACAAGTAGAGACTAATAGTTGTATCTTACATGGCTGCTCACAGCTGTTAAGACCCCAGACACTACTCACCATACTAGGATGTAGAATATAAGCTTTATGAACTATATCATGCCAGTTGACCTAGTTGTCCTATAAGACTATGGTCCTAAGCCTTCAAACCCAGAAAACGAATATTGCGAGATATTTAGTTATGTCTAAGAAGTATCTAACTGTGTTCCTTATGTGGTGTATTATATATATGAACATATATGCATGCACACACATACACGCCTATACACATACATATAGACATCTATCTGTGCACACATATATATACTCATATACATACCATACACATATATGCATAAATATTTATATATATAACCATACACACATTTTTTGATTGTTGTTTGTCATGTTGTAAAATTATATTTGTCATATCCTTTACCAAAAACATCTTTTTCTCTTGTGTACTCTTAGTGACATCATTTACCTTGGTCAAGCTGTGCATACTTCTCCCACATTCAATGTTACCTTCCCCATCATCAAAAATGAGAAGTGTCTAGAGAGTGATTACCACTCTTCTCTCACGCCCCCCCACCCCATCCTTGGTGACAACCAATGTATATGGACCTCCATATGTATACCTATCTTGTCTTTTTATAAAAATGTGATCATACGGTATTGGTCCTTTTGTGATTGACTTATTTCACTCAGCATAATTGTCTCAGATTCATCCACATTATGTTTCAAGAACTCGTCATTATTCTTTATGGCTGCATAGTATTCCATTGCATGTATGTACCACATTTTGTTTATCCATGCATCTGTTCATGAGCACTTAGGTTGTTTCCATCTTTCTGCTATTATGAATAGTTCTACAGTGAACATAGGTGTGCATATGTCTGTTCATGTATCTTCTATTAGATCTCTAGGGTATACCTAGAAGTGGAGCTGCTGGATCATAAGGTAGAATAAAATATAGTTTCTTGCAGGGAATCAAGAGCTCAGCTGCTAACCAAAAAGGTTGGCAGTTTGAATCCACCAGTTCCTCCTTAGAAACCATATGGGGCAGTTCTACTCTGACCTATAGGGTGGCTATGAGTCAAAATGGACTCGACGGCAATGGGTTTTGTTTTGTTTTGGTTTTGGTTTTGGTTTTGGTTTTGATTTAGCAGGGAATCCAGTTCCCAGGAAAAGATTTGGGATTGTATCTCTAAAAGAAAGAAAGGAAGAAGGAATACTGGGAAGAAATTAGCTCTCTCTCCCATGCCATCCTCTACCATAGTCCCACTAGCCCAACCCCTCTATCTCTATTACCCTGGATACTAAGGAATTCTTTTCCTCTCTGGTTTCCCATTCTCCTCAGTCCTTAACTGAGTAGAATGTCCTCTGACTTCTAATTTGCTTGAGTCTTTGAGGCTTGGAACTCTGCTTGAACCCTCAAAACCTTTCCTACGTTTCCATGTTTTAATCAAACATCTTTTTATTTGCTAAATTTACATTGGGACTTACGGAGTGCCCTGCCTTGTGATGACAAAAAAAGAAACAAAGAGACCAGGTTTCTGCATTCAGGGTTCTTCCATTCCCTTAATGGCACTTACTTCCTGCTACCTGCTTTGTTCTCGCCCAGGTCCTCTCTCAGTCTTCATGGACCATTTCTTTCCCAAAATCATCTGGGATTGTTCCAGTATTGACCTTGTACCTTGCTCTATTTCCACCCAAAGAACCTCTTTCCCGCCACAAATGAGCATTTAATTTACAAATTAACCCAATTATCCACTTATCAAAAATCTAGAGACTATGTCTACTTGGTGCAGATACTGTTCTAGGTTCTGGTACACAGTGGTAAACTGCACAGCCTCTGCTTCCATAGAACTGAAGTTTAGTGTAGCAGAGAGGGGGTAAGCAAATAAACTGAAATGTATTTATAATTACAAATTGTATAAAGTACCTTGAAAATAAAAAAAAGCTATCATAAGAGAAAATAATGAGCAGTACCTAGTTAGGATTGGAGTCCTCTGGGGACATGACACCAAATCTAGAACCTAAAGGAGGAGCAAACTTTTCCAATCAGTGTAGGAAGAATAGTCTTACAGGAAGACACCACATATGGGAAGCCCTGAAGTAGAAATGAAGTTGGGGTATTTGAGGGACTAAAAGAAGGGCAATGTGACAGAGACAGATAGATATAGAACTGTGGGTGGAAGTGACAACAGATCATACAAAGCTTTGTGAAATGGAAACTCACTATAGGGCTTTAGTAGCAGGAGTGACATGTTTTAACTTACATTTTGAAGTTCACTTTGCTCTGAGGAGAATGGCTCAGAGATGGACAAGAATGGCATTGGAAGAGACTCATTTGAAAACTACTGTATAATAAATAAATATAGCTTTGAGCAGAGTGGAAGTGGTGATGGATAGGATCATGCTGTCTCTCCAGACCAGGGCTTGGGCAAAATTCACCATTAGCCTGTTTTTGTAAATAAAGTTTTATTGTAACAGAGTCATTCTCATTCATTTACTTGTTGTCCGTGGCTGCTTTCTTACTTCAGTGAGACAAATGAGTAGTTGTGACAGAGATCATATGGCCCACCAAGCCTAAATTATTTACTTTCTGACTTTTTATAGAAAATATTCTGCAGAGCCCTGCTGTAGACAATAGCCTCAAAGCATACACTATGCACAGTGGAAGTTAGTTAACTGCTCAACAATTTGACTTTATTTTTACTTTTTTTAACCTTCTCTTTGATATACAATGAAAATCTCTCCCAGTCACAAGCTTGGGGCCAAGTAAGGAGGACTTAAGGAGAGCATCCTGTGAACTGAGGGAACATTGAATGAGTAAGGAGAAAACCCGGATATCCCCAACCATACTGAATTTCTCCTGGTGTTAAATGGAGCTACTGACCATGGAAAGAAGTCGTGCCCACTGCCATTTCTCCATAGGAAATACCTGAAGTCATCCCTGTACCTGCAGATCTCCTTGTAGCTGCAACAGTACATGCTCTGCACACTGAACTAGCAATTTACCTTTTGTTTTGTTTTTCCTTGCTCAACAAACATGACTCACAGCCAGGGGTGGATTGCCCAATAAACAACGTAAGCAGGCCTCACCTGTGTGTACTTACTAATCTGCAGTGAACAGTTTCACATGATTTTCACCACATCTTTTATGGCTAGAAGGCTTTTAATAAAACTACCTACAGAGATGCAAAATAAACCTATGAAGCAACCTTCTCACTGTTTCCTTCTGTTTTCCCACAAATGCTTATCCCTTTCCCACAGAGAAGCCTGTGTTTTCTAACCCAGGTGCCTCTCCAGGAGCTCTCAGAGAGAATAGCTGAATACAGCAATCTCCAGCTGCCCCCAGTATAGCCCAAGGACAAGGACCGCTTTTACAAATGATCTGACATGGAAGTATGCATGATTTTGGCTCCCTCCTCAGAACACATCCCTCTAGTCAAGGCACTAGTCATTCAAGCTGGAAGCCAGGACTAATCTTAAGATCTTAAACCTTCTGCCTTCATCTCTCCTGCATCTTGTATCCTCTGTATTAAGAGTATGAATAGCCTATCTGTCTTTCAGGCAAACGGCCATTGTGTTCCCACCCAAGGGGAGAATCCATTTTGGTCCAAAAAAATCATTTTAAATGGATTCAGGGGGAGACTGATGTAAGAACAGAGGCAGAATTCCTTAGCTATGAGGGAAATTAAGAAATCAAATGAATAGACACAAACAGCATGGACCTGGCCAAACAGAATGCTGGGAGCTCATGCCAGTGATGGGAGGTGAGCTGAGGACTGGCTTGGAATCCAGTTCACCAAGTCCTTAGGAAAGTGGCAAAATCAGGCCAAATTATACCTGTGCTCAATGTCCAAGGTATATAGATCTCCTGGAGGATCTTGTTAAAGCACATATTTTTATCCGGTAGGTATGAAGTGGAGCCTGAGATTCTGCATTTATAACAAGCTCCAAGGTAATGCTGGCACAGGGACAAGGGCTTAAGGGATCTAACTGTAGAGTCCAAGTGTATGTGGGTTCAAGAGTTTGAGGATAATTCAGGTTACCTATATCCATTTGGAGTCTAAGTCATCCACCAGTGGTTTTGGGAAATGATGATGTATGGGCTTTCAGAAACAGCATCCAGACCCAGAAAGAGCTACAAAGAACTGGGCAACGGTCAAGTTCCCTAGTTAATATTCTGAGGTTATCTGCAAAGAACTCGACAGGGGATCTTAGCCTCAAATTCAAAGACAGGGGGCAGGTTAGCAAGACTGGCTACACCCAGAACCCAAGCCAGGGAAGCATGAACACTACATGGCTAAACCCAACACAGTGTAGGAGTTAAGGGCACAGACCCTACTGTCAGCAAAACTGGATTGGAAATGGCTCCAGCACTTCTTTGCTGTGTGGATTCTGTAAAAACTTACCTCATAGGTTTTGAGGAGCATTACATAAGATAGGTCATGTGTTTTAGATTCTGGCCCTTAGAAACAGACCCTGAGATGATAGTTTGTGTGAAAGTGATTTATTGCACAATGCTCCCAGGAAAAACCAGTAGGGGAGAGCAGAAGTGGGGCATGGGAAGGGAAGGAAGCAAAGCAAGGATATAGTGTTAAGCAAAGTTATGCAAGAATAACTTTAGCTCAATCCCCAAGGTAACTCTGGAAATGGAGTAGGTCACAACCTTAGAGTTGTCTCAAAGAGAAACCAGGGGAGCTGGATAATATATATCCTCACATCCATCAGTCATTAAAGGCTGCCTACCAAAAACAAAAGAAAAACAAAAGCCCGTTGCCATCAAGTCAATTCTGACTCATAGCCACCCTATAGGACAGGGTAGAACTGCCCCATAGCGTTTCCAAGGAGTGCCTGGTAGATTCGAACTGCCAACCTTTTTGTTAGTAGCCAAGCTCTTAACCACTGCAGAGTAATGTAAATTCCAAGCACTTCTGGCTTGTTCTGTTCAGGAAAATTAGGTTCTGGAGCTTGAAGGCAGGCTTCTGACAAGAGTCAGGTGTTGGTTGTTGTGAGTGAAAGCACACCTGAAGAAACTATATGCACACCATAAAGAGATCTGAGGGGATACAAGAGGAGCTCTGACAGTGTCTGCTACACCATGAAAAGAGCTTAACATAGTTTAGGGCAATCCTAAATCATCAGTAAAGTCTCCCTTTATTAAATACAGTGTATAAATAAGCATTACCTAAGAGGCATTGGTGGTTTAATGGTAGAAATCTTGCCTTCCATGCAGAAGACCAGGGTTGGATTTCCAGCCAACGCACCTCATGGGCAGCCACAACTCATCGGTCACTGGAGGTTGGTGTGTTGCTATGATGATGAACAGGTTTCAGAGGAGCTTCCAGAACAAGACGGACTAGGAAGACGGCTTGGGGATCTACTTCTGAAAATCAGCCAGTGAAAACCCTATGGATCAGATTGGTCTGATGTGCAACTGGTCATGCAGATGGCACACGACTGGGCAATGGTACATTTCATTCCATCGTGCATGGGGTCACCATGAGCCAGGGGTTGCCATGAGTTGGGGCCAACTCAACCGCCGCTAACAACAACAATAAAGAAGACAAAGACAAATAAGGAAGAGGAGCCACCCATCCCACAGCCCACTAGGCAGTGGGCATAAAAGCAGCAGATTATTCCAGGGCTGAATTTGCAAACTCAGCACACCATTAGGGAAGCAGGAACCCAGGTAGTAAGTGACCTACATTACCTGAAATGCATAAGACCCATCTATTGATGTTAAGAGAGAAGTAACCTTATGAAAGTTCCTTTCATTCAAGGGATTCATGGACTCTAATTCATCTTTGAAAGTGTGTTTCTAGATGTGAGGGGCTGTACTTCCTTGCTTGTGGCTTACGAGGTAGGTAACCTCTCTGCGATCCATTTTCTCAACTTTAAGGTGAAAGGTTCCACTAGCTCTAAAATTTTTTGATTTGACATACCACTAAATACAACATGAACACTCCATAAATACTAAGCTACATTCTCCACAGTGACACACTAAGGTATTTTCCTTCCTCCCTAAAACAGTGCCAGAGATAGTGTATCTTTGTTCCCTGAATCCATCCATTGCAGAGGCACAGGGCACTCACCCAGACTAGCTTCTTCTACCTGACTCTTATATCCCATGTCAGATAGTCCTCCTAACTGGAATTAATGGGTTTCTCTGATTTTTGTATTTTAAAAAATAACTGACACCTGCTATGACATGGATGAACATTGACGTTATTCTGAGTGAAATCAGTTACGAAAGGATGCACATTGTAGCATCCACTTTTGAAATACCTAGAATAGGCATTGATAGACACCAAACAGCATTAGTGGCTACCAGGGTGGGAGGGAGGGGAAAGAGGAGATTATTGCTTACAGGATACTGAGTTTCTGTTAAGAGTGATGGAAAAAATTGGAAATGGATCGCGGTGATGAACATAATTAATGTCACTGAATTGTGTGTGTAAAAGATGTTGAAATGGCAAGTGTTTTGTTATATACTGTATATATTTTACCACAATACAAAAAAACAACCGAAATATCTTCTTAATCTGATTTTGGAGATTATAGCTTGTTAGGCTGGATGGAGTAAGGGGTAGGATGATGAGAGGCAAAAAAAAAAAAAAAAGTACTCAGGCAGGATTCTGATGCTACTAATTACTCACCAAGATATGGATAAGACCATATTTGTAAGCAATAAACTGGCTCGTTTAAAATTCCCTTTTCAATTTTAGAATAAAGAAAGAGAAAGAAGGAAGTCAAAAGGATGAAAGAACAAAAGAAGCTTCCCATAGAAAGACGGAATCTTTTGCCAGCACATTTAAGAATCTAACAGGTGCCAAGTGCCAGGCAGATAGAGGGGCTATACTTGCTGCATAGTAAATAAGTAAAGCAGGAGAGGGGGGAGGCATGAGTCACACAGCACTTCCTGAGCGAACGACAAGGCTTCAGAGAGCGTGAATCCTGACTCTCCTGCCTCCTGGTAAGGCAACCAGACGCCAAAGGATATCTCACCACACTGGGGTAGAACAGACTGGAACAGACCTAGAAAAGACCCCCCACACACACAACCTAGGGAGGTGGGACAGGCATTGCAAAGATAGACCCCTGCTTCCGGGAATGAGAGGACACTCCGTCAGGTAGATGGCACTGTGTCCAGAGGGCATGAAATCAAGCAGCGGGCGGGCATGTAGCTCGTCAGATGGTGCCAGTGCAATGAGGGAGAAGGTTCTGACTACAGATTATAGAACATACAATGCAGTGAGCAGGGCAGGCACTGTTGTGGGATCTAGGCAGAGAGTTCTTGTCAGCAGGGAAGGCAGATAGTGAGGGTGAGGGTAGGATGGTCTTGGACACATTGCTGGAGCTGGGAGGCAGATTCCAGTCACAGGATAGGCTTGGGAATCAGCACTCCTGTCCTGAGTGAAACAGAGACTGCAGGGCAATTGATAAGAGGAGAGAAGGTTGGTGAGCAGGTTACTCTATTCATTTCCTAGGACCTCCGTACGAAAGTACCGCAAAGCTGGTGGCTTAAAACAACAGATAACTGTTCTCTCACAGTTCTGGAGGCTGGACATGTGAAATCAAGATGTCAGTAAGGTCGGTTCCTTCTGGAGGCTCTGAGGGAAGATCTGTTCCAAGCCTCTGTCCCAGCTTCTGTGGCTGCCAGTTCTCCTAGGCATTCCTTGGTTTGCGGCTGCATCACTCCAGTCTCCGTCTTTGTCATCATGTGGCCTTCTCTGTTTCTCAGTGTCTCTGTTTTTCTTCGTATAAGGACACCAGCCATTAGATAAGAAGATCTGGTGGCACTATGGTTAAGCACTCAGCTGCTAACCGAAAAGTTGGTGGTTCGAACCCACCTTGTGGCTCTGCAGGAGAAAGATCCTCTCATCTCCCATAAAGATTACAGCCTAGGAAACCCTAAAGGGCAGTTCTACTCTGTTGCATGGGGTTGCTGTGAGTCTGAATCAACTCTGTGGCACCAAACAAGTCATTGGGGAAAAACCCATTCTAATCTAGTATGACCTTATCTTGATTTAACTAATTACATCTCAAAGACCCTATTTCCAGATAAGGTCATATTCTGAGATTCTCGGTGGACATGAATTTTTGGAGGATACTGTTGAACACAGGACAGTTACCAAAAGAGATTAGGCTCTACGAAACAAGACAGAGACATGTTACCAGGGCAAACGGCACAGACTTCTGCTCTAGCCTCAGAAGCAAGGCTGAAATCAAGTGTCGAGTTGATTCTGACTCACAATGACCCCATGTGTGCAGAGTAGATTTGCTCCATAGGGTTTTCAAAGCTGTGACCTTTCAAAAGCAGATCGTCAGGCCTTCCTTTCGAGTTGTCTCTGGGTAGGTTTCAACAGCCAACCTTTAGGTTAGTAGTTGAGGGTTTTACCGATAGCACCACCTAGGGACTTCGTTATAACAGTAATAGCAAAACAATGGTCCTGAGCTGATGATGGAAACCGAGGAAGGGTGACTACTGCCCCCACGTCCTAAGAAGTAATTCCAATTGTCAGTTCATGTGTTTAGCTTGAACCAGGGTCTCAGTACCACTAGAAAACCCCAAACCAAACCCATTGCCATTGAGTTGATTCTGACTCATAGCAACCCTATAGGACAGAGTAGAACTGCCCCATAGGGTTTCCAAGGAGCGGCTGGTGGATTTGAACTACAGACCTTTTTTGGTTAGCAGCTGAACCTCTTACAAAATTAGCACTCCTTCCCTTCCTCCTCAAGATTCTGGCCTACCCCCGGAAGCGTATCCGCCCTTTCCCTTCACTGCCTGTCCTATCGTCCTCTGAAACACTAGTCTATTAAACCATGTCTACTCACCCGAGAATGCTGGACTGCAGAAGAGTTTGAGAACCGCTGCTTGTGTGACCCTGCGTTTTGAGTGTGAAGAGACTGGGATTGGACTGGGGGAAATGCCAATGGTACGCTGTCTCACAAGCCCTGGTTGGAGTTTCTTAGACTATTTTCTAAATTAGGGGACGCCCCTGAGAATCTGAGAGAGTTAGTACCTTAGGAAGGAAATAGAACTAGAGACTCTCACAGTCTATCAAGTAAAGAAATGCAAGACTTTACCACTGAACAACTCTGACAAATGTTATTAATGTCAACACCACCAAACAAAGCAGGGGACAATCAACAGGAAGGGCTGATTTATTAGCCTAGGGTAGGACGTTGAGATGCGGTTCTGGGGAGAAGCAGATACAACCGCTTTGAGAAACGAGCTCTCAGATTGTTGAGAAATTCAGAAGCTCAGATGTCTAGCCCCACTTGCTGAGTTAAAGCCAGTAAAGCCAGAAGTCCTAGGAGGGACTCCAGAGTCCCTGAGAAGTCACCTCGGAGGCCAGGACACGTAGATCACTCGCTGGGAGGAAGACACCTGGGGCTTCATCCAGCAAAGTCTCCTTTATGTCCATTCTGTGTGGGCTTTCTGGTTAACCCACGCATACCTCAACCACCCCTTCTGTGTAAAAGTCACAATTCAGTGATTTTTTTTCCCCCTTGTGATTTCTTTTTCTTCCACCAAGCTGAGTGAACTAAGAGAGAAAAAAAAAAAACCCAGAAAGGATGAGACAAAAAACAGCTAGGACTTATTTTTAAGAATGTGTAACCTAAAGGACCCCCACGCGTCTGTCAGTTTGTCTTCCTGTGGGGGCTTGTGTGTTGCTGTGATGCTAGAAGCTATACCACCGGTATTCAAATACCAGCAGGGCCACCCATGGCAGTCAGGTTTCAGTCTTCCAGACTAAGACAGATTAGGAAGAAAGACCTGGCGGTCTACTTCTGAAAAGAATTAGCCAATGTTTCGTTCTGTTGTACATAGGGTCGCTATGAGTCGGAACCAACTGGACGGCACCTAACAACAGCACCAACCTAAAGGAGCCCTGGTGGTACAATGGTTAAGCATTCAGCTGCTAACCAAAGGGTCAGGGGTTTGAACCCACCAGCTGCTCCGTGGGAGAAAAGACCTTGCCATCTGCTCCTGTAAAGATTCTAAAACCAAACCCATTGCCATTGAGTCAATTCCCACTAATAGGACAGAGTAGAACTGCCCGGTACAGTTGCCAAGGCTGTAAATCTTTACAGAAGCAGACCGCTGCATCTTTCTCCTATGGAGCGGCTGGTGAGTTTGAGCTGCTGCCCTTTCAGTTAGCAGCCAAGTGTTTAACAACTGCATCACCAGGAGAGCCTAGGAAACTCTATGGGGCAGTTCTACTCTGTCATATAGGGTCGCCATGAGTCAGAATTCACTCGATGGCACCTAACAACAAAAACATGTGTAACCTATTGCTAGATGATGTCAAAAATGAGTAAACAGGACTTCACCAGGTTATCGATTCATGACCTTCCGTTTGGACCTCTCTCCTTTTCTCGTCAGCTTTAATCTGTTTTTCCCTGAACGTTTTCAATCCAGTTAAGGAGAGTCACAATATAATTATAAAGCCTATTGTTTTTCCAGTTGCCATTGAGTCAGTTCTGACTCATGGTGACCCCATGTGTGTCAGAGTAGAACTGTGCTCCATAGGGTTTCCAATGGCTGATTTTTCAGAAGTAGATCAACTATTATAGTTTATGAAACATACATATTTATGTCACTTGAGCCTTTCAATAGCTCTATGAAGTAGGAATTACTGTTAATCCATTTCACAGAGGGAAAACCAAGTTAAAGATAGAAATAAGTAGAGTCAGGACTAGTATCTGTGACTATTGATTCCAAATGCAGTGCTATTTCTCCACATCACACCCTACCCCAGTGGAAGAGAAGAACCTCAAAAAGGAACTACTGTCAGCTTTAGAAGCAGAAGAACTGGTGGTGACTATTTTTCACTCTGCCTCAAGGCAGAGCTCAGATACACCCTTGAAGTGGGAACGATGGTAGGCACAAAGCAGTTGAGGCCAGCAGGGCTCAAACTCAAACTCACCTACGCTTCCAAAGGCACCAGGGAGGCAGACTCAGCCCCCGAAGTCAGGAATGGCTCTGTTGCCTTCATCACTTAATTAGCTGAGTGTCACACACCATTTGTTGTTGTCACTGAGACACTTGCAATTGTGTAGCTTTCTTGGCTCTTCGTTCTATGAAAGGCTCTTTCATACCAGTTCCTCCGGCCCCTTGGGAGCTGGATAGGAAGAGAAGAAAGAGGTATAACGGGCCTTCTATGAACACTGCTCTGCATTGTCTGCCCCTGTGATCTCCCAGTTTCTATTGCTTTCTCCCGTGGTGAGGTTCCTGGGTAGCCACCTGAATGGAACACATGAAATGCTTTTTAATCCCATCGTTACTTACCAAGGTTTGGAATTCACAACTCTGGCATCTCACTGCCTCACTCATTTAAAATGTATTTTCCTATGTAGTTTTTATTTAAGTGAAAGACAAGAAAGACAGAGAAAGAGAGAACACACTCCGTAGCTGAAGAAACAAAAGAGGGTCCCTGGGGCTAGAGACAGACTTTGCCAATCCGACGAGACTTCCAGACTCTGCCAAAGCGTGGAAGCAATGCAACACGCATCACGTGTAGGCGTTGAGGGGCAAACAAGAGCAAAGCTGTAAAAAACTTGCTCTAAATGTTAGGCAAGCGCTATTCTCCTCTCAAAGGTGTTGAGAATTGGCATCATTTGCCTCCCAAGCTTTTGTAAAAGAAGCATGAAATGGCTGTCAGAGATGAAACACCCATAAAAATTTGCTAAACTGGAAAGGCAGGAACTGTACCTTTTCAGCCTTTAGTCCATAGTGTTGGACAAGAAAATCATCGGGCCTGTGAGCATGGTAACATCGCAGTGATTTGATTCAGGCTACTCAAGGATTTTGCTGACTTTCTAAACCATTGAAAAAAAGCACAAACGTCAGCCTCAGTGTCCTCAAGCACAAACCTATGTGGAGCCACAGATGGCAGTGGACCCCATTCTAGAATGGAAATTCCTGTTGCGCCATGTTTACCAACCGCTCTGCCCTCACTTCTCTGTGACTCTCTTTCCCATTTGCACTTCTCTTCACTCACTCTGGCTGCATGGGAAACACAAGAGCACTCAGTGGTACTCTAAGCCCTTACTTCAAATAGCAATTATGATTCATCTTGACAATGCTACACACTTGGGCCATCTTCTGATCTGAATGGGGACACAGGAGAAATGGAGCTGAGAGGGAGAAAGAGAAGTGAAACCTAGTTCCTGTAGGTCCCCCAGCTCAGTTCTGATTTAATTTCAACTGCCATGAGGGAGAAAATAAGTAGACTTCACTCCTTCAATTTTATCCTTCCCTTCTACCCAGTCTATCTTCTCTCCATCTCTTCACACATTCCTCTCTCAGTCCTCCACACACTCCAGGAGTGGGCCTTGCATTAGCATCTGCTGATAGTGGAGTCTATTTTGGTACAAAAAGTCCTTTTAAAAGTGGATGCACAACAGCTTAGCAATGGTTCAAATTAAGGACTTTGAAGTAACTGATGACTTCCATTTTTGAGGATCTGAGGATGTCACTGCCTCTCCTCACGTCTTTGATTCTGGGAGAGGGAGGGGAGAATGCAGAGGTAGCCCTCCCCTCCCCTGGCCAATGGGAACAACTAGTCTGCTTAAAAGTTCATGAACAAGAGATTGTATATAATCTCTGTGAATGAATTATGCATCGGCTGTGGACAGAAATAAAGATAGGCAACTTTCCACTTGACTCACCCCTGCCAATTTCACCTTCAAGTCCAACCCTGGGTGGTGGTATTCATCATATCTTCTTTAATTTATTGAAAAGGGGCTGGCCCAGGGAAAGGGGTCTGCTGAGATCAAACATCCTTGACTTTGGTGAACTTACACAAGTCTTTAAAATTTCTTCCTGTTGGTACCAATTTCAAATCATCTAAAAAATTTCCGCTTCAAAACTCCTGACAGAAACTTCAAAATTGCAAATCTCAGATGTTAATGAAGGAGAAAGAATGGAAAATCAGACAACTAAGACAGCAGTGGCAGAGAAACAGAGAGATGTATGGGGTCCAGTAAATATTTTTGATAAGCATCTGGATTTGGAGTAAAATTCAGCTGCCACCTCAAAAAGTAGTGTTTCAAATCCTTTGCATAAACATGAGTGGCTATATTTCAAGACATACACCACTTCTCTTCTCTGTGAGTCATATCTGCACAAAAGCACTGTAATCTGCCACTCTCCATTCCATTTAACTCTGATATTGAGCTAAGTATCTCAGAAACAGCCAGGAGTTGCAGATAGTTCTGTATCTGTACCATTTTGCTGATGATGTCCAAGATTTGGCAGCTGGCTCAGACTACGTCACTAGCACAAGCACTCTGAACAAGATTTATCCACATTCTCAGGATCCTCAGGAAACCAGGGCTGCAGGTTATCACCTATGGGATCAGACTTGTCATACTGTTTCCAGTGGCTATAACTCTTTCCTCTACCACTGTTTTTCTCTGTAGACAATGTCAGTGGAGACAGAAACGATGCCTATTAATTTATCACATTGTTGTTGTTAGTTGCCGTCATGTCAGCTCCAACTCACGTACAACGGAGCAAAATGTTGTCCAGTTCTGTATCATCTTCACAATTGTTGTTATGCTCGAGGCCATTGTTGCAGGCACTGTATATTTAGAGTAACTTCCAGCCTAGAGGGATCATCATCCAGCACTGTATCAGACAATATTCTATGGTGATCCATAGGGTTTTCATTGGCTAATGTTTGGAAGTAGATTGCAGGCCTTTCTTCCTGATCTATCTCAGTCTGGAAGCTCTGCTGAAAACAGTCCACTGTGGGTAACCTGCTGGTATTGGAAATATCAGTGCCATAGCTTCCAGCATCACAGCAATATGCAGGCTGCCACGATATGACAGACTGACAGACTGGTCATTGCTTTATAATATTCAAGAACTTCAAGTAGTTTCAGGGATTATTTTATCTTCTCCTGCCTCTGGGTAGAGTCCCTAGATGGTGCAAATGGCTAACGCTAGGCTGCTAACTAAAAGATTGGAGGTTTGAGTCCACCCAGAGGCACCTCAGAAGAAAGGCCTGGAGATCTACTTCCAAAAAATCAGCCATTGAAAACCCTATGGAGCAATGGAGCACAGTTCTTCTCTGACACACATGGGTCACCATGAGTCAGAATTGACTAACTGGCAACTGGTTCTGGCCTCTGGGTAGAACTGGTCTCAAACAAACAAATGCAGAGTGTATTTTATTTTGCAATAAAATAAGATAAAGGACGGAGAAGAGAATTAATATTTTTGAGCATCTAGTATATCTGAAACACTATACAGACTTTTCACCCTCACTAGGAAACAAGTGATTTGCCCTGATCCCGCAGCAGAAAAGTCTCAGTGTTGGGAACCTAACTGGTCTTATGTCAAAGCCCACATGCTTTCCAAAATCCTATGGCCTCTACCCCAAAGGAGCTCTCAGATCCTGCTTGGAAGCCTATAGCAGTGTGCATCTTACCATCGATAACCACAAAGCACTTTCTCGTGTCTCACTTGGATCCTCCATGTGACAGAGTGAGCCCCTCCATTTTTCGTTCTCTTCTAATATATCCTAAATAAATCTCTAAAAAGTAAGTGACTTTTCATCATTTAGGGAAAATGCCATCTAATCCCTTCGGACAGTTGCTCCTATGATCTCACCATTATGGGCACGAATTCAGGCTGCGTTAAGGTTAGGACCCCAATGTGTAACGGCAAGGCTGACAGGAGGAGGGACTCTACCTCATTGCCCAAAGTAGGATTCTCCCTAGCTGAAAATAGCTTTTCATAAATTCAGGTACGATGAGATATATTATCCCTACCCCATGCTGTAATCCACTCCTGTCTCCCAGGGGCTCCCCATTACATATTGAATATTTGGGGGGTTTGCTTTAAAGCCTTTCATTATCAAATAGCGTTAGGGGAGCAAGTGTGTAATGAGGAAATTGGCAAGCATCCCAGAGTGATCTGAGGGGCTGGGATTCAGAATGCTAAGCCACCATTCAAAATGTAAGTAATTAAAATTAATTAAAAATCATTAAACAAACCTTCACTTTTGCAATTTCAAGGTGCAACCCCAGTCACCAGAGCTCATAACAGATACACGCGCTGTCGAGTCTACGTGGAGTCTCTCCCTGACCTGAGTACTGACTGCGGGGCTGGAGGAAGCGGGAGCGAGAGGCCAAGGGGAGTGAAACTCCTTGTTTAAAAAATGGACAGATAAATGAATTTGCGCCCATGTGTATGGATCCCAGACTCACATCGTAATGCTGGGCCCACTCTCTGACTAACAGTCAGCAGTTCTTGTCAGGTGACTATCCCAGGCTCAGCTTTGTGTAGGGCTCGGCCATCTCAGCAGGGTGTGAAGCCTCAGACCTCACCTCAAGCTGCTATGATTCAATCCCGGTGGAGGATAGACAAGAAGCCAAGTATAGCTCTAATGACACAATGTAGAAGAATGTGTCATGCATTCATTCAACACACATTTGTAGAGCACCTACTAAGAGATAAGCATTGTGCTAGGGCATGTGGTTACAGATCCCTGGCCTTTCAAGTCTGCAATCTATTAGATGCAATCAGGGCTAACTGAGGGATAAAGTGTGTTACACCCACAGACTTAAGAATGAACATAATGTGTTTCTGGGGTAGGCTGACATGAGCAAAGATGTACATTAGGGATCAATCAAAAAGATCATTCCACAGCAATCCTGCCAAGGGTGAGATCAGGTGAGGGTCAAATTAAAGAAAACATTCCTAATGAGGAAATGCTTTCCCATAATCACTTCTGAGAGGATTGGGATTCAGCATCACAGAAATTTTTAGGTAAGAAATGACCTTCAGAGGTCATCCCCTTCATCCCAGGGCCATAAGCAAATGAGTAAATTAATTATACAATTTCTACACCACCTTCATGTGAAAGTGTTATCACATTTATTATCCTGATAGTGATGGTCAGATGAATATGTTCTTCATACAGACTGAAGAATCTGAAGGATCTGGAAATCAGACTATGCACCCGGTTAAAGATGCTAGGGAAATTTATTCTGAAGAAGAGAACAAGGTGTTGGGGAACAGAAATAATGACTACTTTCAAATACTTGAAGAACCATTACTTAAGTAGACAGAGTGGTTCTTATATATATATTTTTTCATTTTGATAGATTCTCCTAGCCAAAAAAATATAACACTAAACTCTGAAGAAATAAGAAAAAAAGAGAGGGAGAGAGGGGATGAGAGATGCTCAAATTGAAGCAGGATTGTCCCAGGAGAGAGGGGGAGCTCTCTCCTCCTCACCATGGACAGAAGTGAGGGGGCCACCAGGAACCCTAAAGCCAAATGAAAAACACTGTTGGGAAAAAATGCACTGGAAGCTAGAACTAGGATTAAGTAAAGAGTGATTGGAATCAGGAGTTAGAGTTTAACTCAGCATAAGAAATAACTTTCTAATAATTAAAGTTGATCAACAAGGAAATAGAATGCTCTGTGATATAGTGATTTCCATGTCTCCAGAAAGGATCACATAGGAGCTAGAAGCCCCCTGTCAGAATGAAATAAAGGTATTTCCTGCACAGAGGAAAAAGAAAGATGTCATTGCTTCAAATTCTTCAACTCTCAGTTTCTATGAGTCTTGGATTAGCTCAAAGTTCTGTTGAGTTAGTGAGTGGCCCAAGAATTGAAACCAAGTCTTGGTCTCTAGATCCTGGAAATTTTGAGAACAATAATGAGTTAAATGTCAAGAAAATTTTAAATGTAGGACTTTGCTTAGAAGCAAAGAAAAGAATGAAACGCACTCACATCTCACCTTTTGATATATGCTGGGGAGACCTAGCTATCCACAAGGACCAAAGGAGGAAGCTGGTGCTCTGTGAGCCTCTCCCATCTTTTAAGGTGGAGGTCCAGAACATAAGATGCCTGCTTCTTGATCCGACACTCATAAACACATTTAGCGAGAGTTACTTTTCTTTGCTCTGTCATTCCTATGCGTTTTCAACCACCTCTGCTTCGCCTGATAGGGAATTCAACTTAAACTTAATTTAACATGAGTGACCTTACCACCATGGACTTGGTTACACAGAAATGGACTTGCCTCTTTTCCTTCCTGGTCGTGTCATAGGACTTCAGATGGGAAGGGAATCGGTAGGTAGTTTTTCTTGCTTTGCATCTCGCCTCCTGTGGCATAGGTGATAATATCCTCCCCAAATCTTGAGAACTTTGGCAGAGAAGAGGAATGAGTGTCAGAGAAAGTGGGAACTGTCTTCAAGTTGGCCATGATTTTATTGAACAAGTCACCTCCTCATCTTGAAGCTTAGTCTGGCTATTTGTAAAACGGAGATAATACTCTTATTATCCTAATTCTTCTTCTTGTATTCACTTCTTATGGGTAATGTGAGGGCAGAAAAGAATGACAGAAACTTTGAGCTGCGTAGACAGGAGTACCTGATGGTATCTAACGACAACAACAGACAGGAGTATGGGGGAATCCAACAAGGCAGCACTAGGCTGTCTTGGCAGTGAGCAGGGCTGCTCAGGAAGGGCCAGAGAACAGAGGCAGTTCAGAAGAATGGACCTGGGACAGCAGTGAGGTCAGAGTTAGGGGAGCAGGTAGGAAAGCAGAAAGGGCACATGGGTACCATGAATCCAGGAAGAATACCAAGTTTAAAACTTCAGCATGTCAGGCTAGCTAAGAGGGAGCAGGCAGGTGTAGAATCCAGGTCACCATGTCCAGGTGAGCAGATAACTACCCAGCTGTGCAGGGACCTGATAAAAGCAAAGGCAGCCAACACAAGCAGAACAAACTGAACATTCTAAGGCCTGAGTGAGGGGTAGGAGTCAAGCAGAGGTCACAGGCCATCACCTGGGGCTCTGTAAGCGCAAGCTGACACCCAGGGCTTAATCATTGCTCCTCAGACAGGACTGTTTGCCTTCTGCCCAGGTTTGCACAGATCTTGGTGTGGGTTGATGAGATCCAGGATATTGTGCAGATTTTACTTCTTAGAGATAATGTAGTTAGTCCTTTGCATGCAGTAGGAGCGCAATGAAGAG
Source organism: Trichechus manatus latirostris (assembly GCF_000243295.1). Taxonomy (NCBI): domain Eukaryota; kingdom Metazoa; phylum Chordata; class Mammalia; order Sirenia; family Trichechidae; genus Trichechus; species Trichechus manatus. The sequence goes on from NW_004443971.1 coordinate 6,024,839, forward strand.
TAGCTTTTGCAGTTACAATTCTTCCTGAAAGTAGACCAGGTTCTGTGAGCACTGGTGGTTGGTGTGGGCATTCCACATCAGGGCTGGGCCCTCTGGCTACTCCTATATTGAACTGTTTTGTTTGTCTTAGAACAATAAACACAAACTGCTTTTATAACTCAAAGGGGGAAAAAAAAAATCCACTACAGTTTGAAAACAACCCGAAATTCAGTGTCTTTCTGTGTCATTTCCTCATTAGAGCTTTGACCTACTCATTTCTAGCCCAGGAGCTTCAGGTTTTTCAATCTATGAAACAGAGGCGTTGTGGTAACACCAGCCCAGTGCTGGCTTGAGGTGAACACATCTTAGGAGAAGTAAACACCTGCCATAGCTACTCTTGTGTCCTGGTGAGGGAATGCCTTCATGACCCAAAGTGAGTACCACAAATGTGAAGTCGAAGAAGAAACACAAAACAAGCCAGAGTGGCTCTTGTGCTGTACAGTGGACAGGAAGATTTCATTTCATCAAAAGAGGTGATGAAAGCAGTTCTCAGGAATGGAGACAGGCCTTCAGAGTGGCACAAGGAAGCCCAACGCCTCCCTACCACTCATCTGCTGGGATGTACACATCTTCTTTCACTGACAGCCCACTTGTCAATATTTTGGAGCCATAGTGGCTTAGTGGTTAAGAGCTATGGCTGCTAACCAAGAGGTCAGCAGTTCAAATCCACCAGCCGCTCTTTGGAAACCCTATGGGGTAGTTCTACTCTGTCCTATAGGGTCACTATGAGTAGGAATCGACTTGATGGCGATGGATTTGGTTTGTCAATATTTTGGATGAAGAAATTTATTTTTCCTCTTTGTTAGTAAATATTACCTAAATTCTAGCCAACATAATTGTTTGAGCAGTCACTCCTTCCAGTAGCATTCACCAGTGATCAGGTGAGCTGTGCTTCTGAGCACCTACCGATAATACCCTACTCATGGAGACTCTGTGCACAACAGAACAAAATGCTGCCCTGTCCTGTGCCATCCCCGTGATTGGTTGCAGATCAGACTATTGTGATCCATATGGTTTTCACTGGCTGATTTTTGGAAGTAGATCACCAAACCTTTCTTCCTAGTCCATCTTACTCTGGACGCTCTGCTGAAACCTGTTCAGCATCTTAGCAATACGCAAGCCTCACACAAACCTCCACCCACAGATGGGTGGTCACTGCACATGAGACAGGAATTGAACGTAGAGCCAGCAGTTACAGCAGATAATAATTCTACGTAACATTTTGTGATCACTTTCTGAGTGCCAGTCTCTGTGTTGAGCTCTTTGTGTGTATTTTCTCATCTAATCTCCAAAAAAACTATGAAGAGGATGCTACTATTATCCCCACTTTATAGATGAGAATATGGCCACCATATTCCCATCACTACTGTATTTCCCAATTACATTCAAATAGTGTCCCTGGGTTCAGGTATCATGACCTGGGAAGGAATGCAGCTGCTGCTAGATGCAAAAATGTGAACACAGTTTCAAGACTCCATTCCTCCAACTTGCCATCAAATGAGAAGGCATTTCTTTTTGTCTGCAGTTACCCTACCTATTGTTCATTCCCAGCAGACTCAGAGCCAGCGGTGCAGGCAGGGGTGTTGAGATGATTCCGATTCTTGTAGCCCAGCAGGTGATGGGCAGTGCAGGCCATTCCAGGTCACAGCACGCCACACGGGTGCTTTCTTTAGGTGCTGATACAGGAGCAGCCCCACCCCTAGCTCTGCCTGGCCCTAGTTGGGTATGTATTTAAAAGAGGATTCTGACAAGCCTAGTTAAAGAAGATGAAAGCGGCACTGAGGGCAGGAGACAATGGCTGGCTAATGTGTGGGAATAAACTTCATAGCTCCCGGGCAGGGCCACCATAAACCTCCTCTAAACTGCCCTGCTCAGGTTGTGACTGAGACAACATGCTTTGCATGTTGGCTTTGCTCTGGGAATCTCAAGGGAGCGGTGGTTTGCAGACCTGCCTGCTCTCTGGCTGTCTTCTTCCTGCCACTCAAGGACCAGTGTTCCTGAGCTTTGGCAGGGAGGCCAACTTTGGAGCAGTGAGGCTGGGTCAGCAGTCATGGGCAAGGCGGGCTCGGCAGAGTCTGGGGGCCCAGGCAGCGCCCTGGGGTGGGGGCTTGAGCTCATTGAGGACACTGCCACAGATAAGACCAAGTGATGCGTTTTAACAAATTTCAAACAACTTTTTTCTTTGTTTTTAATCGTTGTATATATACAGTAACACCTGTGAAAGCCGGAACCCGTATAAGGCAGAAACCTGCCACAGAAGGGAAACACAAATATCTTCCACTAGAAGGAGCAACAGAAAAGTGGTAAGGCTGCTCCCTGTCAAAGACAGAAAACTTGCAAGACCCAGAAAAACAAGGTAGTCACCTGGAGTTCTGGCTCTCATGGGTTTCACTGTATAACTCAGCACGTACCCATTCAACGTCTTTCACGTGTACAATTCAGCGACACTAATTAATCATGTGCAGCTATCCCCAATATCCGTTGTCAAATCTTCCATCACAGTAAACAGAAACTCAGCTCTTTAAGGTCATCTCCTCCATGCCCCTGCCTCTTCTTGAGACCAACTCAAAACCACTTCAGACAGAAAACTCCCGTTTTTAAAAATTGCTGTGTATAAAATTGTGTGTGAGGATTTATGTTAACCACTTAGAGTACGCACAAGAAAGCTTTTTTCCTTAAGTCTAACCTTAATCACTCATGCTTCAGAAACAGTGGTGTTTCCTCTCGTTCTGCCTGCTGGAGTGGTGAAGGGTATTTTACTGACATCTTGAATCATTTAGAGGACTTAGGATTCAATTCAATACAATAAATATTTATCGTGCTCCTGGGTACCTGCTACCGAGATGGGGCTGTGAGGGTCGCAACATTGATGAGACTGGCTTCCTCTGACTCTCCAGAAACTCTCAGCCATGGGAGGGAGGGAGGGAGGGAAATCTTCACAGTGCTAATGACGCAGGGTGTGGGAAATGACATAGAAAGGCCCAGAACACGGACTGGCACCATCGATTTCACCTGGCGCCCATTACTTCGGCAGGGGACGAGGATGCCCGGGAGAACACCTGCATCGTGTTGGGCCAAACGGGATGGAAACAAAAGTCTGAGTTAGCTGTGGTACAGTGTCTGCCAAGAGGAGGAAGCCTGGCCTGTGGCTGTAAACCTGGGTTCTGGCTTTAGTGCTGGCAGTAACCAATTCTCTTCTGCACCTCACAGTTTTCCTGTGTGCCATCCATTCCTCCTCCTCATTCCTTTGTCTGATTAATATTTGTTAAACACAAGCATACTGTGTTCCTGGCCCCGCGTGGACAAAACAGATACAAAGATCCTCATCCTTGTTGGGGGGAAGGTGAAGGAATAAGAAAATTAGTTGATTACCAAACGTACATTGAGTATTATCCAAATGCAAAATACTGCAGAGAGAAAATGCTGAGCCCCCAAGGACCTAATAATTTAGTGGTGGCAATAAATGTGACCTCCTAAGGTTGTTTAAAATGTTGCCCCCTTGCCCCATCCCTTCACTATCTGTCACCTTCTACTGCTTATCTTTCTCCACAGCACGGACATGTACCTAACATTCCATTACAGTGTCATTGTCTGTCTCTTCCACGTGAATGGAAAACTTCATGGGGGCAGGGACTTTGTCTTATTCAGTGCTCTATTCTCAGTGCCTAGATCCATACGTGGCACCTGGGGGGAAAAGAAAAAGAGTTGCCATCGATCGACTCCCACTCATGGCAACCCTGTGTGTGTCAGAGCAGAATTGTGCTCCATAGGGATTTCAGTGGCTGATTTTTTGGAAGTAGATCTCCAGGCTTACGGGTGGATTGGAACTGCCAGCCTTTCAGTTAGCAGCCGAGTGCGTTAATCGTTTGCACCACCCAGGGACTCTGACCTATGATAGGGACTCCAATCTGTTGAATTTATTTACTTACTTATTTATTTACTAATGATTGCCTGAAAAAGAAAGCTAGTGAGTTCATAGAAGCAATCAGTTAGGAGTTCTGAGAAAAATAAGCACGTGAGAAGCTGTCCAACAGCATTAGGCATTACAAAACTGCAAACTGAAATCACAATTAGAAACCGCAACACACCTAGTAGATTGGCTAAAATTAAAAGACTGTCCATACCAAGTGCTGACGGTGATATGGAACAACTGGAACTCAAACACGGCAACCTCTGGCTCGTCTCCCATGCTTATTGCTCCACATAGCAGCCAGAGGGATCATTTCCAACCTGAAGCCATATACTGCCATTTTCTTGCTTGGCGCCATCTAACAGCTTCCCAGGACACTTAAAATAAATCAAAACTCCTCTTCCTGGTCTGACCCCTACTTACTTCTCTGATCTTGTCTTACAGCATGCTCCCTCAGGCTCTTTTAGTCTCACCCTCTTTCTGCTTCTCAAACACATAAAACAGTTTCCCACCTTAAGACCTTTGCACATGACTTCCTTGCTTCCCGAAATGCTGCTCCTCTAAATTTCTGGATAGCTCACTGCTTCTCGTTCTGTTCTTGGCTCAGATGTCAGGCCTTCCCTAAGTTCACTAGGTAAAATAGTCCCATACTTGACTACACAGCTATGTTTTTCTATTATATTACCAAATTTTGTTATTATCATAGCTTTTACCTCTGTCTGAAAATAATCTTTTTTTCTTCATTTATTTGATCTTTGTCTGTCTGTCTGTCTTACCTCAATAGATTTCCTATCCATAAGAGCAGGAGTGCCTAGAACAATTCCAGGCCCACAATAGGTGCTTAATAAATATTGAAGGAATACATTGCATAAAAGAATAAGTGAACTGTTATGGTGCAGTGAGGACTTTAATATGGCCCTTCTAGCCATGGTCTTGTAACTCCCACAAAATGATTGGGTGGGACTGTGCAAATAAAGTGCTTGTGGCCCACCAAGGGGATTGGACAGTTTTGCTGATACAAATACAGTGAATGGAACCCTTGTAGGGAACTGATCAGTTTTGCCATTCTGCTAGACTTGAAAGGAGCTAATCCCAGAGGCTGGAAGGGGGCCTAATACTAGCAAGAAGAAGAGCCAAGAGTGGAAGGAGTCCCCCTTTGGATCCAGGGTCCCTGCACTGAGAACCTCCTAGAGCAGGAGACAGAGAGAGCTCTAACACCAGAGACTGCACGAGACGGCAAGAAGCAATGGCAAGTGTAAGAGTTGAGCAGCAGAGAATGACAGCAGCAGAAGCAAGAAACCAGTGTAAGACTGTGCAGTGGGTTTCCCAGCCCACGGAGTGAGGTGGTTACAGTGGGCATGCCCACCCACAGAGCAAGAGAACTTAGCACCTTTGGGCAGGAGGCTTCCTGGCAGAGTGGGGTACCTCCAGGCACTTGACGGTGGAGCTAAAGAAAGAGCTTTGTAACACTTGCCCAAGAATGGCAGAGACTAGGCATAGGGCCAAAGGCTGAGTGCTGAGAGAGAGGCCTGCCTGTGGGCATGGCTGAGAAGAAGCTGTCCTATCGAAGAACTGTATCCTGAGTCATTCCTGTTACTTCCTAAATTGATCCTAATCCTGAATTATAACCTGTTACTTCCCTAATTGTCTTAGTCAGCTAGTGCTGCTATAACAGAAATACCACAAGTGGATGGTTTTAATGAAAAGAAGTTTATTTCCTCACAGTCAAAGTAGGCTAAAAGTCCAAATTCACGGTGTCAGCTCCAGGGGAAGTCTTTCTCTCTCTGTCAGCCTTCTCATCAGTGTTCGCCCAGACTAGGAGCTTCTCGGCACAAGGACCCCTGTCCAAAAGACGTGCTCTGCTCCTGGCACTGCTTTCTTGATGGTATGAGGTCCCCCTGTCTCACCGCTCACTTCCGTCTTCCATATCTCAAGAGATTGCCTCAGGACACAATCCAGTCCTGTAGATCAGGTCCTGCCTTACTAACACAACTGCCACCCATCCTCCCTCATTAACATCATAGAGGCAGGTTTACAACATACAGGAAAATCACACAGTACCAGGAATCATGGCCCAGCCAAACTGATACACACATTTTTTGGGGGACATAATTCAAACCATGACATTCCACCCTTTGCCCCCCCCAAAATCACATCCTTACAACATGGGAAACATATTCACCCCATCATATCATAGCAAAAGTCTTAACTCCAAGTCCAAAATCCAAAAATTCCTCTTCATCTGTGAAATCTAGAATACAAGTTATCTGCTTCCAAAGGTACAATGGCAGAACAGGCACAAGCTAGACATTTCCATTACAAATGGGAGAAACTAGAGGAAAAGAAGTGATAACAGGCACCAAGCAAGTCAGCAGAACACATTACATTAGCCCTCAAGGCTTTGAAAATAATCTTCTGTTCTCCGAGACAATTTACACAATACTGCCCTCCAGACTCTAGGTATTGGCCACAGTCTCTGGATTTTGAGTGGAAGCCCCTTGGCCCTGGGCTTCAGCTCCACCTTCCAGGCCCACTGGGACAGCAACTCTGCTCCTTTGGCTTTAGGTGCACCATTCTCCTACTCCATCGGAGTGACAACTCCACCCTTAGAAACACCAGAGGCCATGGCTCCACCTTCCCTACACACAGTGCTTCTGCCAAAAATACCATCCGTGGACTTACAGAATGCCTGATTCACTGTCATGGTATCCCACACAGCATTGCCTCAGATCAAGGGACTCACTTCACAGCAAATGAAGTGCGGCAGTGGGCCCATGCTCATGGAATTCACTGGTCTTATTATGTTCCCCATCATCCTGAAGCAGCTGGCTTGATAGAACAATGGAATGGCCTTCTAAAGACACAATTACGGCTCCAGCTAGGTGGCAATACCTTGCAGGGTTGGTGCAATGTTCTCCAGGAGGCTGTATATGCTTTAAACCAGCATCCAATATATTGTTCTATTTCTCCCATAGCCAGGATTCACGGGTCCAGGAATCAAGGGGTGGAAATGGGAGTGGCACCACTCACTATTACCCCTAGTGACCCACTCGCAAGATTTTTGCTTCCTGTCCTCTCGACCTTATGCTCTGCATGCCTAGAGGTCATGTTCCAAAGGGAGGAATGCTCCCACCTGGAGACACATCACTGATTCCATTGAACTGGAAGTTAAGAATGCCACCTGGCCATTTTGGGCTCCTTATGCCTCTGGATCAACAGGCAAAGAAGGGAGTTACCATACTGGCTGGTGTGATTGATCCTGATTACCAAGAGGAAACCAGACTGATATTACATAATGGAGGTAAAGAAGAGTATGTCTGGAATGCAGGAGATTCTTTAGGGCGTCTCTTAGTACTACCGTGCCCTGTGATTAAAGTCAATGGAAAACTACAGCAACCTAATTCCGACATGACTACTAATGACCCAGACCCTTCAGGAATGAAGGTTTGGGTGACCCCACCAGGCAAAGAGCCACGACCAGCTGAGGTGCTTGCTGAGGGCAAAGGAAATACACAATGGGTGGTGGAAGAAGGTAGTTCTAAATACAAGTTATGGCCACATGACCAGTTGCAGAAACAGGGACTGTAATTGTTATGAGTATTTCTACTTTGTATATGTGCATCAAATATTTTTGTTTCCTTCACTTATAAAATATAAGCTATAAATGGGGCTAGTGCCTTTTTTTGATTGTATGCGTGTTAGTTGAATCATGTTAGGCACAAGTATGACTTTGTAATCATCTTTATTCAGAGATTATATATGGTTTAAGGAGATGTGTACAGGTGCCAAGTTTTCAAGGGGTGGACTTTGATGGTTAAGATTGTATGTCAACTTGGCTAGACCATTATTCTCCATGTTTTAGTAGTTTTATAATGTTGTGATCACCCCCATGATGGAATCTGCTGAGTGGCACTGGCGGAGGCGGGGCCTGTGGCAGCTTACCGCCCTCTCAGTTTCATCTCTCTGCCTTCCCCAGTTACCTTCTGCCTGCTCGCCTTGCCAAGGTTTTTGGCTTGTTCCAGACTCAGCAGCTGCCTCTTGTTGTCTCACCTCCGGTTCGTGGGACTTGAGCTAGCAGCTTACCTGTTGATCTCAGAATTTGTCGAACTTCTCAGCCTGCAAGCAAGAGTCCGGTTCCCCGGCCTGCTGACCCTGGGTTCGCCAGCCCCTGCAGCTACGTGAATCAGGAGAAACCTGATTGTTTTATCTGCTGATCTTGGAATTCACTGACCTTCACAGCCTGTGAGCGGGAGCCCCTCTCTGACCTGCCGACCTTGGGTTCACCAGCTTCTGCAGCTACGTGAACTGGGAGAGGCCTCTACCCTGATCTGTGGACTTGGGATGTTTTAGCCTCTACAATTGCGTGAGCTATTTCCTTGATATAAATCTCTCTATATATATACTTATACGCTTTACTGGTTTTGCTTCTCTAGAGAACCCAGCCTAAGACACTAATAAACCCCATAATTGTGAGTATGGTCTGTGAGTTCTGTGTGGCCATTGCAATGAATTATTGAACACAACAGTGAAGTAGAGAGTGCCATGGGAGAGGTGGCTGGTGTCAGAATTGGTAAAAATGTTGGACAGTGGAGGTATGTCTGATCTTCACCTCATAAGAATCAGCTTCGGGGTGATGCTGATGATCTTGATTCTCATCCCCCTGAAGTTAGATGAGGTCTGATACCACACCACCATTTTACACTTGCGATGGGCTATAGGTGTTATAACCTAACATCCAACAGTTAAAAACACCAATATGTCTGCTTGAATGGTTACTACTACCAATATGTCAGGTTCTGTATGAATAATTTCTTTTCTAATTTTTTAAGTTTAAAATTATTCATAGGAAGTGACTCCAAATAGACAATACCTAGTAAATCTAATGAGGTATCATAACTACAAAATTTTCCTCTGCTTTAATTGACCAAAACTCTCTATCTAACACCACCCCTTATTTTTCTTAAGGTTGTATCAACTCAGCCTGACCTCAGGACTGGGGTAACTTCTTTCCTTATTTCCCACTTTCCCTCCCTTTAAGCCTTTCTTCCAGGATGATTTGTTTGTGAAATAACCTCAACCTAAACTCTAAGCTAGTTGAATATTCACAGCCACTTCTGAGTATCACAAATCGTTTGCTTCTCCAGTGCTATTCTGAGGCTAGAGCTTCATAGCGCCTCTCCTTGGATTACTGAACCTGCCAACTCTTCCTTCTCACTGCCAAGAATCAGCAGCGTCAATAAATGCTCAGAAAAGTCTGCTTTAAATAACCTAAGTTTCCACCCATTATAATCAAATAAATTGTTTACGGTGGCACTGGGCACAGCTCATCTTAACAGGGGGGTCTATATTTTCCTTAGAACCCAGGTTTTAGATGGCTCTCTTAGGTGGTTGGCAAGATGCACTGGGAAGAAACAGAGAGCAGAAGGTTGATGGGGTCAGAGATAAATGGACTGACCCATCTCTGAATTATGTAGCCTTTCTTAAAAAATCCATCTTGGTAAAGGTTGTTTCCTTGCTGCAGAGAACTAGACAGGAAACAAAAGAATTTTGTTTTCATTTATTTATTTTTTAACAGACTGTTTTTTGTTGTTCCTTTGAAGATGGATGCCATTGAAGATACAGACAGAAAAGAGAACCCAAACATGAAGCAAGTTCCCTGCCCACATGCTGTCAGACGTTTTGGGAAAAAAACAAACCAAGGTAAAGCCACTGAACACAAACAATGGCCTTGTCTTTTCCCTTCTTTGTGGCACAAAGCAGGACCTGACAGCGCAGTTCTCCCCACCCCCACCCCACCCCATCCACTCCTGTGCCTCCCTCCTCCCTGGCTGCCTGCTTCCTTTTCCCTTCCTCCCAAAGCATGGTGCTGGCTAGCAGCTTGACAGTCCAGATTGTAGTTTTAATTCACCAACTAGTATTGCAGCTCCATGCTTTGAATTTATGAAACAGGCTAAGGGGGTCGGAATAAATAGACTCTGTTGTCACTAGGGGTCCTTAGGAAGACAGTGGTACCACCCACTGTCAGTCTCTTTGAGCTGATTTTACTCAGACATCTTGAAGCCCTTCAAGCTACCTTTATGATAGCCATTGGTAGAGTACCCATGGGCAGTGTCTTGAAGAGGCGTTATGAAGACCTGTGTTCACAGACCTTGACCACGACCGAGGCAGATTGGGGATCGAGAAAGGACAGTGTCACATGTATAATTTCACACAAAAATGTATGTGAGAGTGTGTGCATGTGTGTGTGTTTGAGTGTATGTGCAATGACACTAGAATGGACCTTGAACTCAACATGAATTTAAAAACTACTTGTTGAATGAATGAATGAATAAATAAAGAAATGTTTATGATATTTTATGGCCCAAAGTCACCAATCATAGTAGACTTCTTAAGATCACCAATTTCTATGGAATACTAATATGTAGTCTAATAACTCTAGTTAAAATATTTATCAGACATTCTCTCCAAAACCCATGTTTCTCTTTCACAAACATCATTTCCATACCATGGAAATTCCAAGGACTCTGTAGGGTAAAAATATGGGCTTAAATCCTGAATTTACCGTTCAATAACTAAGGATTCTTAGAAAAATAAGTTAAACTCTCTGGGCCTCCGTTTCCTCATCTGTCTAATGGCGATAAGGAACCCTGGTAATGCAATGGTTAAGCATTTGACTACTAATCGAAAGTTCAGTGGTGCGAACCCACCAGCTGCTCCAGAGGAGAAAAGACCTGGAGATCTGCTCTTGTAAAGATTTCAGCCTTGGAAACCCTATAGGGCAGTTCTACTCTGTCGCATGGGGTCGCTTTGAGTTGGAATCAACTTGATGGCACACAACACCACCACAATGGAGATAGTATATACTCTCCTCAGAGGGTGTGAGTAAGGCCTCCAAAGGCAGCCTGTATGAATGTGTTTTGCAGATTGTAGAATGTTACACAGACACTGGTTATTGTTGTTTTCCCTTTTCTCTTCGCAGCCTTTGGACAAATAAGTTGTTTTTGTTGTCAGGAGCCCTGGTGGCTCAGTGGTTAAGACCTCAGCTGCTAACCAAAAGGTCAGCAGTTCAAATCCACCAGCTGCTCCTCGGAAACCCTATAGGGTGGTTCTACTCTGTCCTGTAGGTTCGCTATGAGTCAGAATTCACTCAATGGCAATGGTTTTTTTTGTTTGTTAGGTCGCATGGAGTCTATTCCGACTCATAGTGACCCCACGTGACAGAGCAGAACTGCCCCATAGGGTTTTCTTGGCTGTAATCCTTACAGGAGCAGACGGCCAGGTCTTTCTCTTATGGAACTGCTGGGTGGGTTTGAACCGTCAACGTTTTGGTTAGCAGTGGAGCACTTCACCATTGTGCTACGGCAATGGTTAGAGGTGGGTTTCTGCACTCTGGACACTCGAGGAAAAGGAGAGGGCTGCCCCAGAGGGTGGAGGCAGAAGGCAGAGCCCCTTCCTGAGCACACTGTGCAGCCAGGTCAGATGTCATGGTTCAAGCTTACGGCAACTGTTGGTTTTTAGTTGGTGGTTTACATTGGTGCTTCAAACAAACAAAATATGAATTACTTGGTGCTTGTGTATGTGCGTGTGAGTGTTTGTGTGTGTGCTCCATATAAAACTTAAAGGAAATATAGTCATAAAAGAGTACTGGCTCACAAAGTCAGAACACTATGAGATCAGACAACAGGCATAATGAGAGAGAACTGGAGTGAACTGACTGAACAGCACCCCCTTTAGATCCATTTCCGTGGAACTTTGTTGGGTGAGGACTGGAGAGAAAGAGAGGGGTGGTGTGTGCTGGGGAGCGTGAAGGAGAAGAGATCTGGATGGGAGTGTGACAGTTAACAGGCATCCTCTGGACACAGCTGTAAAGGGCAAAAATAGCAGATGGGAGGGGGCATGGGGGGCAGTTTTTAAACATGGAAAAAATATTTGCACTTAAGGATCATGAAACATTTTATGTAGGGATTCATCTTTGACTTACGGGCTTTCCAAATGGTTCCAAATGTCAGCACACAGGTAAGCCTACTCAGAGACATTGACCTTGATGCATGCCTTTTCAGACACTATATTTCTGTTTATAAAAACGTCATATTGCCCTGGACCTCAGCCTAGGCCGTCGGTCAGCAGAGCCCTTCTAGGGGGTCCAGAATACCCGGGCCATGCGCCATCCCAGGACACAGCTCCCTGGATGAAACACGGCTGTGGCGGCGCTAATGCTGCCTGTGCTCACTCTCACCTCGGAAGCCTGGAAGTGCAGAGACAGAAATCCTATAAATTCAAAGTGCGGTGTCTTTAAGGGCTTTTAGAGACCATCCAGCCTCACCCTTCCCTTTACAGGTAAAGAAAATTACGTCTACCAGGGAGAAGAGACATGCTCAGTTCAGGGCCACACTCGAGCAGCTTGAGGACTAGAACTTGACCCTCTTCTACTCCAGTGGTCTTTGCACAATGGAGAGGGTCATCACTCTAATTTTTTTGCAGAGAGCACACAACCATCTTACTTCTCCTCTGATCATTTCACTCAGCAGTCATTTCCTGTAGACTTCCTTCACTGCTATCTTCATGTCCATCAGTCCATTTCCAGCATTATGAGAATATTCCATAAGCAACTAAGCACATCACAAGAACAGTCAGCATGAGTTATGAGTGCTAGGAGAGGCTAGATTTGACTTCTCACCTTAAAAATGGATACCCCTAGAAACTAGGGTCACATAACAATCTGTGTCTAAATTTTTGTATGAGAAACTAACTTGAGCTGTAAACTTTGACCTAAAGCACAATAAATAAATAAATAAATAAATAAATAATGGGCACCCCCTAGCCCACGTCAATAAGTCCAGGCTGGAACCTCTGCCCACAAGCTGAGTCTCCACTGTCTTATAAGTGGATACAGTCATAAATCAACAGTGCCATGGTTTATCAGTTTGAAGCACTGCTCTGCTTCACAGATGTAGACACCCTCCTTCCAGAAAGGAAAAGGGGATGGGGGCGGGGGGGGGGAAGGAAAAATGAAGGAGGAGATGGCAGAAGTAAAGAAAACAAACAAAAAACAGTTGCCATCAAGTTGATTCTGACTCATGGCGACCTCATGCGTGTCAGAGCAAAACTGCACTCCGTAACGTTTTCAATGGCTGTGATCTTTCAGAAGTAGACCCCCAGGCTTTTCTTTCGAGGAACCTCTAGATGGATTTGGACCACCAACTTTTCCGTTAGTACCCAAGCCTTTGTGCCACTCAGGGAATCCTAGAAGTAAAGAAGGAGGCTGCCATTGGAGTCTGGTCTGCACAGAATAAAGAGGATTCAATCCAGCCCACTACACAAAGGTTTCTCCCTACTGATACCCCTGATGCTGCTCTTGTATTTCAAGCCCTGGAATAAGTAGTTTCATGTTCTCATTTCTTCACCCAAAATAAAACTCAAACCTCTCACTTCCTCATCTTGTCACTTCAAACTCAGACCCCAGAAACAGCATCTTCCACACCTACCCTGGGGACATGTCTGGCCCACTCCGCTGCAGCCTTGAATGTCACAAGAAGTTCTGAAATTTGCTCAGTTGCAAATATATTTTACCACTTTCTTTGCAGCTCCCACACATTCTTGGATTTTAAAATCCACCTTAGCACCAACCAGGGTCTGATCTGAGGTCCAGGCAGCTGTTGCGAGGTGATGTTATAGACCCTCAAGCCCTGGTTGACAGTGAGTGATGGTTCCATTACCCAGAAACCTCCCTGCTAGGTACATGTCACACCAGCCACCCCTGATTCCAGAATCAGACTCTATCTTCTACATTATTAAGGTGCAAAGACATTATTTGAAATGTGTTGTAAGTGTATATATACAAATTTATCTCTGTGCTTGTTATTCTTTAGCTTCTGAGTCCCTCATGCTCATCTGTTAACTCCTACCCAACATGGAACTGTCCAGCCTTAACTGGAGATGCCAAGCCACTTGGCTTTCCAAGCTTGGCAGTTCCCCATGCCCTGATGTCAAAAGCTTTCAGCTCTAATGTTTGGGTCTCTCTTTAACCTCACATTTCACCAGTCTCAGCTTCACCCTTGTTTAGATCTCACTTCTCTCCAGAGCATCATTGCATCCATTTAATTCATCAAGTATTTATTGAGCGCCCACTGAGGTCAGACACTGTGCAAGCACTGCACGGTTTGCAAAGACATGTAAGACACAGCTCCCATTCTCAGAGCACTCCCAATCTAGCAGTAAAAATCAGTTAAGCACAGAAATAACCATGCTGCAAGGGAGAACGTGATCATTGCCTTCTAACATGGGTAAAGAGTCATATAGGAGGGAGAAAGCATATTGGTTCGGGTGGAGGGAGGTGACATTTGAGGTAGGTCTCATAGGATGTGTAGGAGTTCGATAGGAAGGGATCTATGTTAGCAGAAAGAGCAGGAGCAGAGGCAGTGCGGTCGGAGGAGAGGGGTGTACTGATTTCTCGAGCATGCTCCATCAAGTAGTGTGCTGCAGGCTGCAAGTAACAGAAAAGCTATTTAATCATGAGGATATTCATCATATCCCACATCCAGTAAGTGGTTCCAGAGCTGGCCTCATGAGGTCCAGGCTCTGGTTCAACTTCTCCGTAGTCCTCTTGGTCTTCCCACTCATGCTTAAAAGATGGTTTCAGAAGCTCTAAGCATCACATCCTCATTCAATAAGGCTCAAAGGCAAAAAGTGGCATGTATCTATCTGTGGTTCTCTTTTAAAGTGAACAAAAATTCTCTGAAGCCCCCAGCAGACTTCCCTTCATTGGCCAGGATAGCGTTACCTGTCCACGTCTTGACTAATAGCTGGCAATGGGGAAAGGGATTAACGTGACGTAACAGATAAATTTTGCTTACTGAGACTGGGGAGGGGACCGTGAAACATAGGGCTGCCAGACACCAGAATAAAATGGGGCTTTAATTAGCAAAGAATAAGGGGGTTTCTGCCCCATAGGTTTGCTTTTTCACATCTCTATAAAGGCTGTTTCTTTTGCCTATATTGCCGTATTGACACTTTCCACCTTCCGTCAAGAACTCCCAAAGAGCTCTCTGTGACCCTAACCAGACTGAGGGACAGCAGTTATTTTGTTGTTTGCCTCCTCCACCTGACTGGGAGCATGTTGCGAGCAGAGCCATTTCCTACCTACTGTGTGTGCCTAGCACAGAGTCTGGCTAATAGCAAGTGCTCAATATATGTTAGTTCAACTGAATAAATGTGTGGTGAATGAATTAACAGGTATGTAGAGGGAGGTGACATTTGTGATGGGTCATGTAGGCACGTCTGCCTTCCCTTGCTTCTATGATGTAACCACTGGCCAACCCTAGAGCAGATCACGGAAGAGCTGGTGTCAGGTAGCTCAACATCACCTTTAAGCTCAGGGAGCAGAAGCAAACCACTTAGGGCTGGAATTTGATAGGATGAGAATAAGTGTGCCAGCAGGAGGAGGTGGGGAAGGGCATGTCCTCCCTGGGGAAACTGATGAAATATTCTGGGCTATTTAGTGGAATCTCAGATGTACTGTCCGCTATCTCGTCCTCACTCTCACCTTGATAATTCACAGTTTTTAATTCCAAGTGAAAGCTCATAACGGATTGCTCACAGCCCCAGGCTTGAAGAGGTTGAATTGCTTTCTGTTGATAAAGGCTTTCCCTTGCTAAGCCATCACCAAGAACATACAGCCAATAAAGCCACTTTGGGGAGTTAATCCAACTCACATTTTCATCTTAACTAGACAGACTCCATCCAGTAGGGCAGCAACAATGATAGAGAGAAAGAAATAGAGAGAGAAAGAGGAAGGAAGGGAGAGATAGAGGGAGGAGGGAGGGAGGGAAGAAAGAAGGAAGGAAAGATGGGCTATGGGTTAAATTGTGTCCCCCAGTATATGTATTGGAATCCTAACCCCTATACCAGTATGATGCAATCTTGTTTGGAAATAGTTTTCTTTGTTATGTTCATTAGATCATACCCAAGTAGGATGGATTCCCAATCAAATCACTCTGAAGTTATAAAAGAACAGATTAGACACAGAGACATGCACACAAACTGGGGAAGACAGATGCCACGTGAGGATCACCACAAGCCAAAGAACCAAGGAACCAAGGAAGGCCCAGAGCTCCCGACAAGCAAGGAATCGACAAGGCCGAGACCCTAGTTTGGACATTTAGCCTCCTGAACTGTGAGAAAATAAATTTCTCTTCTTTAAAACACTTGTGGTGTTTGTGTTACAGCAGCACTAGGAGACTATGACAAGAAGGAAGGAAGGAAGAAAAGAAGGAAGGAGAGAGCAGGAATGATCTCTGGGCCCTTGAGGGGGGAGCATCAGTGTCTTCCCTCTGAGCTGGGTGGGTACACCTTTGTCCCTATGTTCAATCATAATTCCCTCCATTGCTAATTCTGAGTAAAGCAAAGACATAAGCAGGCCATAGGAAGAGCTTCCCTTCTGTCCTCTTCCGTGTCAGCCACCTCCAGCGTCCAGGGAGCTGGGGAAGGCTAGGCAGATGTGGAAGCTAAGGTTGTGTTCTAAGAGTTAGCACAGTGTGTGTGACGGCTCACACTCAGGTTCTGTAGACAGATGGGCCTGGGTTCACATCCCGACTCTGCAACTTCTGCAACTGAGATCTTGGGCAAGTTACTTCCTAAAGCTCTTTGAGCCTGCATTTCTTTATCTGTAATAGGAGGCTACAGAGGGAGTGGTGGTTCAGTGGTAGAATTCTCACCTCCCATGCAGAAGACCAGGGTTCAATTCCCGAACAGTGCACATCATGCTCTGCCACCATCCGTCTGTAGTAGAGGCTTGTGTGTTTCTATGATGCTGAACAGTTTCAGCAGAGCTTCCAGACTAAGATGGACTATGAAGAAAAGCCTGATGATCTACTTCCAAAAATCAGCAAACTAAAATCCTCTGAATTATAACGGTCCAGTCCTCAACAGATCACCGGGATGGTGCAGGACCAGGCAGCGTTTCGTTTTGTTATGCATGGTGTAGCTGTTAGTCAGGGCTGACTCTACGGCAGCTAACAGCGATATGAGGATGATATTAGCACTGACCTCGTAGGGCTGTTGTGATAAAAAAAAAAAAAAGCCATCCATTTACAAGGTGCCTGTTACAGAGTTAGCGTTCAATAAATATTACCCTTTTACTTTTTATTATTCTCATCGTCCAGGCCTGCTTCTTTGCAAATAAGTAGGAGTGAAACGAGGCTTCTTAGAGAAAGTGAATGATTTTATTCCACGCAAAAGCTACAGGGATTCAGCCCTCAAGCAATGTCCTCCCAGGAAAAGGGACAAAACAAAGACACCACCATAGAGTGAAGCTGATTTGTTTTGAAAAGAATCTTACGATTGAAAAAGAAAACCAAATCTGCTCCATGAAATTGAGCTACAGATAATAAAAGTGTCAACGTGGGACACTGGTCGGAATACTGACTTTGCTGGAAAAAAATCATCCTAATTCAGAAAAATATATTCAGGCACCTTGTCAGCGCGCATCTCGTCCCTCTCTGTGTCACCCTGGCAGCGGATCTGCTTCGTTTACTGATAACAAAAAGAGAACAGAAAAGAAGAAAGCTTTTATTATCTCCAAGCCCGGCGCCGGGGGGCCAATATCACCGTCCATGGAAGGCTGCAGAAGTGCCCGGTTCCCAGCCTCATGCTTCATCAGCGGAATCCACAGCCAAGTGCAAACTTTATTGTTCCCCCAGCTCCTGGGATGAGGAGCAGAGAGTCAGAGAGGGCTCTCCCAGTTCTGAGAGAGGGCTGAGAGTCTCCCACAAGCTTCCCTCTTCCCTGGAATTGCAGGCTGTCCTTGTCGGCCCCGCCATAAGAAAAATGCAGTGGGGAGAGCTGGCAGCCCAGGCAAGAGGCGGAGTTGTGGCATGGCTACAGGGAAATGGGGCGAATCCACACAGGTGAATGCGGTAATGCACGCGCGCGCCCTCTTCTGTGCATCACGGCACTGCAGGTACCCCTGCCGGAGCACCGTCACGCTGCACTGCCGGGATGGCCCACTTGCCTGGGTGTGTCCCCCGCAGGCTGTGGACCCCTTGGAAGTAGGGGCAGGGCTTATCGCTCTAGTACCCACACCTAGCACAGTGCCTGGAACATAGAAGCTTCTCAATACACATTTCATGAACTCATTGGAACCAAAGAGCAGCACCAGGTACCAGGATGACAAGGGGCAGGGGTAGGTCCCCTCTGCACCTGTCTGAGGTGTAAATATTGCTGATGATACTGCTGAGGAGAGTTCTCAGTCTTGGGTATGTATCAGCATCTGGGGAAACTTTAAAATGCAAATGACCTGTCCCCATCTAAGACCCACAGACCAGAATCTCCTGCGGTCCCACCAGCTAATGGCATTACTAGGTGCACTTGAGTAGTCCCAGACTCATTGCCACCTCATGCACAGCGCAATATCCTCATGAACAGACCACTGTGATCCATAGGGTTTTCACGGGCTGAGTTTTGAAAGTAGATTGCCAGGTCTTTCTTTCCAGTTCATTTCAGTCTGGAAGCTCCACTGAAACCTGTTCAGCATCACAGCAACACACAAGCCTCTGCTGACAGATGGGTGGTGGCTGGGGTAAGGCCTAGGCATCTGATTTTTTTTTTTTTTTTTACAAGAGCTCCCAAATAAAAGTGTTGCATAGCCAGGGTAGAGAACCACATGGATCGGCATTGAACTGCTCACTAGCTGCTAGAAGCTTATTTCCTCTGGAGTGTCCAATCAGAGAAGAGATTGGAGTTGGAGTTGGGAAGGGAGGGGGCCGATAAAAGCTGGGAAGCTGATGCTTTTATAAAGACTGAACAAGCCACATTGCCATTGGCCTTCCAGGGACCCCTTTGACCTAACGGAGGTCTGATGCAAACACAGACCCTGAATTTTTTTGTGGGGAAAAATGGTATAGTATCATGTGCATAACAATACTGTATTTCCAAAACCTACATGCAGAAATCCTTATGCTGATTCAGAAATCCCTGTGCTGAAATCCCCCAGCTCTCATCTCCATTTGCATTGTTATACCTAGTTTATTGCCTTCTGTAGAGTGGCCTAGCCTAGAAAAAACCTGGCAGGTTCTTCCTCAGGGACCAGAGCTCGATAGTTAGGCCAGGGCTTGGCAAACTCTTTCTTTAAAGGGTCAGAGAGGAAATAGTCGGGACTTTGTTGGCCATACCGTCCCCATCACCACTCCATAGGGTCCCCATCACCACTCCACACAGTCCCCATCACCACCCATATCGTCCCCATCACCACCCATACCGTCCCCATCACCACTCATACCTTCCCCATCACCACCCATACCGTCCCCATCACCACTCATACCGTCCCCATCACCACCCCATACCGTCCCCATCACCACCCATACCATCCCCATCACCACCCCGTACCGTCCCCATCACCACTCATACCGTCCCCATCACCACTCATGCTGTTGACTACAAAAGCAGCCACAAGCAGTGTGTACACGAATGTGTGGAACTGTTTTCCAACAGAATTTTATTTATGGACACTGATATTTGAATTTCATATCATTTTCGAGTGTCACAAAATATTATTCCTCTTTTGATTTTTACTCAAGTATTTTAAAATGTAAACACAATCCTTAGCTCACTGGCTGTACCAAAATCGGCGTCTGGCCAGTGGTGGCCTGCCCGCCATGTGTCCCAACCCGAGTTAGCTGAGGGGTGCAGTCTAGAACTGGAGAAGGGCCCTGAGCCTCAGTGTCAGCAGATTCTAGGGACAGAAGGAACGAAGGAAAACTCATTCCAGCTGATGGGGTAGGCTAGCTCTGCTCAAAATGACGTTGAGGACAGGTCAGTGGGGACTCCCAGAATCTGGATCCTATGCTAACAGTTGTATTTCCAGAGAAGAAAAGAGGCATGGAGATAGGTGGCAGTGTAAGGAGATGAACAACAGTTTTAAATTTTTAACTGATGCTTGCATGTATGGTGTCTGTTAAAAGCATCTGGCAAACCCCAGAAAAGTCTCCTGATTGTGTTGGCTTAAACCTATTCACATGGTAATGCTTTCTTAGGATATTAGGGAAGAAGCAGTATTCAGGAAGTAAAAATAGGATGAAGAAAACAATTAGCTTCTATTCTTGCAAAAGAATCATCATCTCAGTGAGAGTGAGAGAGAAACATTTTTTTCTTGCAGTCTAAGTATACATAAGTGTGTGTCGGCTATATCTATACTAGAAAATCACCCTCAACCTGTTTTTTCTTGTACTGTGATCATTGTCTGACTCTGGAATTCCTCTCAATTGTTCAAGTCATTGGTTGAAATAATTTTTCTTCCCCCATCTTCCATTGTGGCTGGGAACCAAGACATTGAAAAAGCACTCAACCTCAAAGAAAAGGAGGGTGGCACACACATGCTGGGATGTGAGCACTATTATTTGTGTCTCTGAGTGTGCCCTGACACCATCTGTGATGAAGAGTTAGGAGTCACTATAACTGTCTTTCTGAATATACAGCATCAGAGGCTGTGGCACCTCCAGCCTACAGGGAAAGATGAGTCTACACTGATCAGGACATATTTCTGGAAAGCAGAAATCATTTCTTTTCCCTCCACCTCCTCCTAGCCTTCAACTTCAGCTCTGCTTTAGTTCAGCCACGGTGTACTCCTATTTAACCAACATTTGTTTAGAGGGACCAGAGCCGGGGAAATCCTATGGACCCTGCCAAGGAAGTTCTGCAGAAGTAAAGGCTCCCTCCTCCTCCCCTTTAAGCCCTAATGCCTTGGGGTGTCCCACTCTGCTCCCTTCACTTTCCAAGTCATCACCAGGACCACCGCTTGTGGTTGTGCAGACTGCGCCCTGCACAAACGCGCCCAGCTGAGGGGGAGGGTGGCTGGAATCCAGCCTACATTCTGCTTGTCAAGCTGTGCACCAGCAGGCTGTGTCTGCATCCCCCATCCTGCTTTTACTCCCAGAAAGGGCCACTTATTTTTTTTTTTTTGTTTTTTTTTTTTGCACAAATGTTCTATCTGGTCACCACAAGACAGATTTTTTTTCCCCAAAAGCAAATGAAAGGTATACTGGGGAATCTGAACCCACTGGGAAGACAAGTATATTCAGGTGCTTATCACTAACAAGAGGTTCCTAATGTCGCAAAACAGCAAGAGATTAAAACCACTTGTAGACTAAACTATCATAGTCCCTGGGTGGCTCAAATGGTTAAGTGCTTGACTACTAACCCAAAGGTTGGTGGTTCAAACTCACTCAGAGGAACCTCAGAAGAAAGCCCTGGTGATCTGCTTCCAAAAGGTCATAGCCATGAAAACCTCAGGAAACACAGTTCTGCTCTGACAGACATGGGGTTCCCATGAGTCAGAATGGTTTGACTTTTAGGCTGAACTGCACACTTCGCTTCTCTTTCTGGCTCCAGTAGTCAGCAGGGTGTGAAGCAGGTCAAGGTCAGCCCCTCTCCTGGCAGAGTTTACCTGCCAATAATTGAAGCCACAGATCTGGCTCACTCAGTTCCAGGCATCAAAGACGTGGCAGCACTCTCCTACCTGGAGCAACACAGTCGGCAGAGTCTGGAGCCCCTAGAGAGCCGTGGTTTCTACTCTGCTTTCTTTCCCCTGAGGTCTTGGGTTTCCTTCATTTTAATCCAGTTAAAGAAAACAAAAATCAGTAAGTTTTTAGTGCTAGTGGAAAAGGGCTCAACTGACAGCAGCTTAATCACACTGCTAAGCAAGGTTAATTTCTACCCTTGGTCATTAATGGGCCTAGTACTGTATATGAATTTTTCAGCTGATGCTACACTCAGGTCACCTGGCTGCCCATTTTAATCAGAATTCTGCCCCAGCTCTAATTTCTAACTGCTCACCCAGCCTTCTTCTCTGGAGACTGAAGTCACATGAATTGCAAGACAGATTTCTCTTGCACTGAGTTAGCATGAGGAGAGCTGCCTGCTCTCAGTCCTCACCTCCCTCTCCCTCAACTCTACATGGTAGACAATGGTGTGAGTGTGAAATGCAGGTATGCGTCCATCCTTCCCCCAGACCCAGGACCACAGTGTCTCTGGAGCATCCTCTAACCTGAAGATGCTGGGAAGATTGAAGAGGAAGTGGGGAGATCAATACAAATCAAAAGCAAATTAAAAACTATACCAAAGGCCCAAGCATGTAGATGAAAATTCATTAACTGCTGATTTATGGTTTAGTGACCTATCGTGGATTGAATTGTGTCCCTCAAAAAATGTGTGTAGCAACTTGTCTAGGTCATGATTCCCAGTATTGTATGATTGTATTATCTGATGAGATTTCCTTATGTGTTGTAAACTCTACCACTATGATGAGATTATATGTGATCAACTCATGTGTTGTAAATTCTATCACTGTGATGAGTTTATACTGATGAGGTTGACAAGATTAGTGTCTTAATGCAATCTCTTTTGAGATATAAAAGAGGCAAGAGAGCAGAGACACATGGGAACCTCATACCACCAAGAAAGCAGTGGTGGGAGCAGAGTGTGTCCTTTGGACCTGAGGTTCCTGCGCAGAGAAGCTCCCAGACCAAAGGAAGACTGATGACATGGACTTTCCTCCAGAGCCGATAGAGAAGGCGTTCCCCTGGAGCTGATGCCCTGAACTTGGACTTATAGCCTACTTGACTATGAGAGAATAAATTTCTCTTTGTTAAAACCGTCCACTTGTGGTATTTCTGTTGGAGCAGCACTAGATGACTAAGACATGACCCATGATTGTTTGGTAGGTGATAGAAGTGAGCATAAAATCTATTTGCTTCTAGGTGTGTTTGGAGAAGCTTACACAGCTCTGGAAAGTATCTCTCATTTATATTAAAGTAAGATACATACAATCTCTCTGAATGGCTGCTCTGAACTGAAGAATATTCTGCAAAGCTTCTCCAAGACAAGCAGCACCATTTACGTGGTTCCAATGCAACATGGAGCCCTGAAACCATCAAGAGAGGCTTCTAGGTGAATCCCTAGGCATGGAGGAATGTTGACCACATGTCAGGCCCAAATTAACTCTAGTGGATTCCTCAGGCAGGATTAAAGAACTAGGGGCAGACAGAGGCTGAGATTGAGTGCCGTGATGGGTCAGATTTGCATTGTTAACCTTTCTGGGTTCACTGTCTCCTTATAGCTTCCAGTTCCGGAAGTTCCTGGATTGGTCAAAACTAGAGGTCATAGTTAGCAAACTTGAGTTTTCAGTGCTGGCTCAGGAGAGACATAAAGAAATATTTGCCCTTCATCTGACTAGATAGACAGCTAGGGAAAAAATCTGGCCCCAAGAGCCAAGAGGAACTTTATTCTTTTCTAGTCTCCTGATCTTCTTCCTTTTAGTTATTTCACTTGTTTTTTATTTTGATGTGTATGATTGTTAGTTTCCTTTCTGGTTGCCTTAATATTTACCCCTATTTTTCTAAGTTTAAACCAGTCTTTATTTCTTTATATCACCTTGACTTCCTCTCCATATGAAAAATCTATGTCTACATTTTTTAGTCCCTCTTTTTTGTTTCAATGTTGTCATCTTTTACATATTCACATCTCTGTTTCTCTATTTTCAGTATTTTAGCTTTGATTTATTTTTGTGACTTCCCTATCTGGGTTGATATCTGGTTACTCTGTCGTGTGTTCTAGTCTTGGGTTGTTATCTGATGTTATTGATTTTCTAACTGGAAGACAGTATTTCTGGTAATTTTGGTTTGGTTCTGGTAAATTCTCTAAACTTCTGTTTACTGGGAAATGCCCTAATTTCGCCATCATATTTGAGAGACAGTTTTGCTGGATATATAATTTTTGGCTGGCAGTTGTTTTTCCTTCAAAGCTTTATATATGTCATCCCATTGCTTTCTTGCCTGCATGGTTTCTGCTGAGTAGTCCGAGCTTAGTCTTCTTGACTCTCCTTTACAGATGACTTTTCACTTATCCATAGCCACTCTTAAAATTCTTTATCTTTGGTTTTGGCAAGTTTAATTATAATATGTCTTGGTGAGTTTCTTTTGAGATTTACCTTATGTGGGGTCCCATGAGCATCTTGGGTATATATCTTCTCATCTTTCATGATATCAGGGAAGTTTTCTGCCAACAAATCTTCAGCAATTTTCTCTGTATTTTCTGTTATCCCCACCCCCTCACCCCGGTACTCCAGTCACTTGTAGGTTATTCCTCGTGATAGAGTCTCACATAATTCTTAGGGTTTCTTCATTTTTAAAAAATCGTTTTATCTGATTTTTCCTCACATAAATTTGTGTCAAGTGCTTTGTCTTTAATATCACTAATTCTGACTTCCATTGCCTCAATTCTGCTCCTATGACTTTCTATTGAGTTGTCTAATTCTGAAATTTTATTGTTGATCTTCTGGATTCCTGATTGCTGTCTCTCTATGGATTCTTGCAGCCTGTTAAATTTGTCAGTATGCTCTTCTCTAATTTTTTTAAGTTCCTCTATTGCATGTTCTGCATTTTGACTAATTTCCTTCTTGATCTCTTGAAGAGTTCTGTCTATTAATCTTTTGTATTCTGCCTCGGGTAATTCCAAGAAATTATCTTCCTCTGGAAAATTTCTAGATTCTTTATTTTGGGAGCTTGCTGAAGCCGTCATGGTCTGCCTCTTTATGTGATTTGATATTGACTGTTGTCTCTAAGCCATCAATAAGTTATTATATTTATTTATTTTATGTTTGCTTACTGTGTCCTAGCTTCTTCTTTTGATATGCCCAAATAGGCTGCTCATGTGAGCTAGCCTGATCACCAGCACCCCTGAAGCTCCAACATCCTGCTACCAGGTGGCTAGAACTGTCACTAAGTATGTGAGCCCAGGAGTCCACCCACTCCTCCTGTATGGATTCAGCTCAGGTGTCCAGGTAGTCGGCCACCAAGTGTATGGTGCAGGCTCTCACCTACAGTCCTAGACCAGCATGGGTGATTGGTGTAGGCACAGGCATCCAGCTGCAGCAGGGGGGTCACATGCTGAGCAAGGCAGGGGACCAACAGCCACCCTTGAGTGTCTGGGAGGAAAGTATGTTCCTGTTCTCTAGAGCACATAGGTGGGTGGGTTTTGCAACTGGACTAGTGCTGTCCCCCAGTGCTGTTGGCTGAAAGGACTGAGGGACACCTCATATTCTTGGGCCCCTGTCACAGGTGGCTAGGTGGCATGGATGGAGCCACTAGCCCTCAGGCCCCTGATGTGGGTAGGTGAAGACCATGCTTAATGAGCAGAGCAGTGTCATATGTCACGAACCTGCCCCTTCACAGCTGAAACAGTTGAAGTTAGACTTCAGGTATATACCCTGTTGTACGGTGGTAATGAGGGCCTACGCTGTTGAAATGGGCCCGCACAAGTCTCTGCAGGGGGAAAGGCACTCAAAGTCCGTGGAACCCTTATGCCTGTGCCTAGGCAAAGGAGTGGTGCCTACCCTGAATTCCTGGTTTAGGGCAGACGGCAGATTATTTTTTCCCTGTTTGTTAATTTGTTCACTCTCCAAGGCCAGGTGAATGACCCAGGATGCATGATGGGTCCTACTTTTGGCCCAGGGGACTGAGCAATCACTGAAGACATTCTGGACCCAGTGCAGAGCAGGGAGTGGGGAGGTAATGGGAAAGAGGTTTTTCCCAAAGGGGAGAGTTTTCAATCTGTGCAGTAGGTCAGACAGAAGTACTTATCTTTCGCTGATCGAGGGCTGCTTCTCACTGATTTTGGATGGCAGAGTAGACTTTCTGCCGCTGGGTCTCTCCCGGTGTGGAAAATGCCTCCCGAGCTCTGCTGCTTACCTCACCGTGCACCAGGAGCTGATCTGGCCTGAAGGGGTAAGCTCTTACCAGGTCAGGTCTGGCAACTCCTCACTGCTTCTGAACCGTCTTTACCTCCCCCTGCCATTCAGTCCAATTCCTTAACTTTGGCTTTGATGTTCAGGGCTCCTAGACTGTCATAAATAAATGATTCACTTGTTTTCTCAGGCCTTTGTTGTAAGCGTCTGACTACTCTGCCTTCTTGGCCTCGCCTCCTTTTAGTTATTTCAAAGTAGAGTAGGCTGGAGACCCAATGCCATATCTGGGGGGAAGGGGTGGCAGTCAGAGTTACCAGAGATGCATCCTGCCTTATCCTGACTGTGTGGAGCAGACATCTTTTTGGACCCGGCCTCAGGTGCCGCACCTGGACCAAAGGAGACATTATCCTTAATAGTCAGGGTATCAGAGCAAAGGAAGCTATCTAGGAGCCCCAGGGCCAATTAGGGGGGAATGTGATCGCGTCTGCTATGTCATAGCACCAGAGATAGCTCTAGGCTGCCTTCTGCCAACTCTAACTTCCTCCCAAGCTATCTCAACAGTCCCTCATTTTCTGTGCAGCTGCTCAGGCCCTCCTTTCGCTCAAATGAAACCTCCTCCTCCTTATTACCACAGTCAGAATGAATAGCTACTTCCTCTCCTCAGCTTATATATATTTTTTTTTAATTTACACTTCTAGCTCTTGTTTATGTCATGCTTCCTTTAATTATAGATTTTTTTAAGCAGAGCTCATCTTATGAGATCCATGAGGGCAAGGACTGCCTCTGACTGACCCTTGTACCCTTACAGAGCCTAGACCTTGGCCTGACTGTAAGAAGAATCAACAAAAGCAAATTGGATTGAAGTTGATAAATCAGAGTGAATCCGGTTAACTTCCTCAAAACACCTTTGTTGTTGAAGGTATTGTTGCTTTTCATCAAACAAAAGGCATTTATTAAGCCCTTCCTTGCTAGATCCTGTGGGAGTTACAAAGGAGGGGATCCAATAATATATTCTTTCTGTTGCTTTGGCTGTTTGTGTATTTATTGTTTTTCTTCCTAGACTATTTCACTGTAACTTTCTGAAGGGCAGGAAATTTTATTTGTTTCTGAGTGTACATGAGGAGCTCAATGCAAGGACTGTCTATGTATCATCTCAGTCAGTCTCACCACAATTCTATGAGATTGATATTTTCAACCCATTTCACAGCTGTGAAAGTCAAAGTTGGGGTGTGTTAAGTATTTTGTCTAAGGTCACACACCTAGAAAAGAGCAGATCTGGGACTCAAGCCTCATTGTATCTGGCTTTGCAAGTTGAGCCCTTCTCACTCTACCACGCCATCTCTCGGTGACCTCACGGTATTTACCCATGTAACAGGACCCAGCACAAAACCTTGCACAAGGTGAGTGCAAACTAAGTGATTGATGAATAAAAGAAAATATAGTCCCTCAACTCAAAGAACTTATTTACAATCTAGCTTCAGAGTCAATATATAAAAAATAAATAGCAATTCAAAAGATATATAACAGTCCAGTACAACAATACAAAACTGTCATAAGACTGTATAAGATTAATTGCCAAATGAATGATACAGATAATAAGTGCTGTAGGGCTGGAATGATCTGGCAAAGTTTCATGAAGGAAGAGGAATATTTTTAAGCAGCACTTTAATATGTATGAAGTGCCTACTATGTGCAAAGCCTTACATGCAAAACTCAGTGCCCATTGTCCTGGGGCTTTAAGTATAGAGGGGAGGACAAGTAGGGAGGTAAATAGAAAATGAGGCTTTGCGAACAGGGAGGGCTACCGATAGAGGAGAAGAGGAGATGGCTGTCCAGCCCCTTTTCCTGTCCTCTTTTGCCTGTGGTCTTCCAGAACGCTCCAGGAGAGCCTTGCCACTCACAGTGTTGTCTGAGAACCAGCAGGATCAGCACCCTTTGGAAATTTGCAAGAAATGCAAAATTTGGGGGTCCAGTCTGGACCTACAGAATTAGAATCTTCATTTTACCCAGATCTGGAGATGACTCAAAGGTGCCCTGGTGGCTCAGTGGTTAAGTGCTCAGCTGCTAACCAAAAGGTGGGCAGTTGGAATCCACCAGAAGCTCCAAGGAAGCTTCCATAAAGATTTACAGCCTTAGAAACCCTATGGGGCAGTTCTACTCTGTCCTGCAGGATAGCGGTGAGTCGGAATCGACCTGATGGAAATGGGTAATGAAGGATGACTCGCGTGCATTTAAGTCTGAGAAGCACTGACCTAGAATTGAGATTATTGGAGCATCTGGGACAAGCACCACCCTCCCCACCTGTAACCCCTGTCCCACTCCAAGGCTGCCATCTAATCCTCTGTGAGGCAGCTTAGTGAAGTGTTTAAGGAAGGCTTTCTCTCTCCTTCCACCACTATCAGTAAATAATCTCTTCCTCACCTGCAGTCTGTTCCCTCCCCCAAATCCCTGCCTCATTCTCACCCCCGCAGTTCACTTGCTGCTCCCAGTGCCTTCTATTCCAACAGCCAGATAAATAAGAATTATACTTGCCACTCAGTCCCCTCAAATGTCAAATTCTCTCTGGAGCTGCTGGACGTGTCAAGGAGAAGGAATTATCTTTGTGGTTAAATATAGACTCTGGCCCTCTCCCCCTGCCCTGCTTGCACCTTGAGTCAGAATTAGCAGCAAGGGGAACAGAACAGAGAGAATGTTTTGCTTCTTTAGATGGGAAAGTATTGATCAGGCTGAGAAGAGAAATAAAACAAAAACAATAACAGGAGAGAAAAGCAAAGGCATTCAAGTCTCAGATGCATTCTGGCCTGGATACACAGGGCTGCTTTCCTAGGCATGGATTTCACCTTCGGGTACAGGGTACAGAATGTGCAAGAGAGGATCGCAGGGGCCGAGGCAAGCACTGAATACTTGGCAGTTGCAGCAGGAAACCTATCAGCTATGATGACTGAAAATCAAGCTAATGGTTTTCCAAGACAATTTTAATACAAGAGGAAAATGGTTTGGCCAGATTAAAAGTTAGAGTTGCTCTACATGGACACTCTGGTATAAAAATGAGGCCGCCTGGTGAAGAGGAAGGGAATGAATGGGAGAGGGGCAGCTTCCCTTCTCAGTGTCTCCGAAAGCTCACTAGGTGTTCTCTGGATGCTTTATGCTTTAATCTTATTGCACAGTTCAGTAAATTGAGGCTTAAAGAGACTGGGGGTGGGCCAACATCAACACACATGCGTGCATATAAGTAAATTTTTTTACCCTTATGTAAAATTATATATATATATATACATATGCGTATATATGTGTATATAATTGTTGGTTGCTATGATGCTGGAAGCTATGCCACTGATATTTCAAATACCAGCAGGGTCACCCATGGTGGACAGGTTTCAGAGGAGCTTCCAGACTAAGGCAGATTAGGAAGAAAAGCCTGGAGATCTACTTCTGAAAATTAGCCAATGAAAACCGTATGGACCGCAACAGAATATCGCCTAATATGGTGCTGGAAGATGAGCCCCTTATGTTAGAAGGCACTCCAAATACATAGTGGACACAACAGTGGACTCAAACATACCAACCATCATGAAGTTTGTGCAGAACGAGGCAACATTTTGTTCTGTTATACATAAGGCCACCAAGAGTTAGAGCTGGCTTGATGGCAACTAACAACATATATATATATATATGTAGGTATATATATATCTATATATATGTATGGAGCCCTGGTGTTGCAGTGGTTAAGAGTTCGGCTGTTTACCAAAAGGTCAGCAGTTCGAATCCACCAGCTGCTCCTCGGAAATGCTATGGGGCAGCTGTACTCTGTCCTATAGGGTTACTATGAGTCGAATCAACCGCAATGGGTTTTTGGGTTTATATACATATATACATAATTTACCCTCAGGGAGACTACTTGAATAGAAGACTTTGAAAAATCGTTGAGACGGAAGATAGGACCTCTAAGGAACCTGCTTTCTAAGAAGGGAAGTTCTGAGTAAATGTCAGCCTTTGTTTTGCTGAATGGGGTATGCAAAGGTGGGGTCCTCCTTGTTTGCCCTGTCCTTCATAAATGTCTTACTTAAATATTTGTTTGAACACGTGTTGTTAAAAATAGCAGATTGAAGAGGGCCTTAGTCTTGGGTGTGCTCCGGTGCCCACAGGCCTTTGTCAGACCTTGTCCCTGTGCCCATGGCTGGAAACCCAGGTCTGTCGAACTCAAATGCCAAGCTCTTTCCCCTATATCTCAGCATGTCTGCAATGTCCAGGAACTTTCTATTTCTTGAGTTCTAGAACTCAAGGGAATAAGAAGGACCCTGACGGCCCTCTGCTGAGCATAATTTGCTCTTCTCCTACTTCTGTCAAGAACTGTCTTCTTTTCACCCAGATCATCGTGAGACAAAAACTGAGGCACTCGGGAATCCCATCCATTCAACACGGGGGACGTTTTTCTAAGAGTTCAAAAGGATCCTGCAGGCTACATAGCACGTGACCACCTCAGCTGCCTTTGCATATCTTGTAATAAGGTACATTTTATATTTTCCTTGTTTCCCCTTTCCCTAATTTTGCCAGAGTTCGCCCAGCTCCAGCGACTGCTCTTATCTCCTTTACAATCTATCACTCTTTCTATCCACTCCTCAGTCTAATTCCATTCACTCCCCGCTTTCTCCCCAACCGCCCCATTCACCAAGTGCCAAAATCAGTGGGCATTTTTTATTCTTTGTTTTATTCTACTTCTCTTCAGCATTCAATGCATCGACTATGTCCTAATTTTTGAGGTGAAGTAAATGCTTGTGGAATGAGTAAATGAAATTTACGGTCATAGAACGTTGGAGCAAAAAATACCCTAGAAACTGTCAGACTGAACCACTTATTTTGTGAGGGGAAAAAGCACATAAAATGATTTACCTAAAGTCACAGCTCCAGCAGCTGGGGAAGCTCCAGTGTAGATGTCTCCATAGCATCTGATCCCTCAGCCTACAGCACCGCTGTTCCGAGCTGGTCTCCCAGACAAACATTATACAAGTCTGACCCTGGCCAACTCTGATTGGTTGAGCTGGAGTACATGCGAGGAGATAGATCTATGTTTTCTGTCACTTCACCCTCCTTCACTTCCCAGGGTCCTCCACCCCTCAGGCTGGACTTTTGCTGATCGTGACACCACTGGATCAATAGCAAGAGGAGAAGAAGATTGAAAGTGCCAGGTAGCATCCTTGAAAATGCCATGCTGCGCTGATAAAGGTAAACTGATCAGAACTTTACATTCCCTTGGATGCTGCAGAGTAACACAGTTGCTAAACTCTAAAGGTATATGCATTTTGGGGTTTCTTCTACTTAAGAACAGCTTGTGCATTATCATTTGTACAGGTACCATAGTCAACTTTCTGTGTCTGCTTCTAAAGTGTACAGTGGGTCCTTGCCCTTGGGAAGGTCTACCTTATATACCAAACCAAAAAATCAAACCATTTCTGTCAAGTTAATTCCAACTGATGGTGAGCTCATGTGTGTCAGGGTATAACTATACTCCGTAGGGTTCCCAATGGCTATGATCTTTCAGAAGTAGATTGCCAGGCCTTCCTTCCAAGGCATCTCAGGGTGGATTTGAACCACCAACCTTTTGATTAGGAGTCAGGCGCTTAACTGTTTTCACCACCTGGTGGTTGCAACTTTATATACAGTGTAAGAAAAGAGAAGGGAATTTTGGGAGGAAATAGGGTGGGAGGAAGGCAGAGAGAAAGAGGAGGGAGGAGACAGGCCAACTTCAGCAATCTTCGCACGTGTCTGCCTCTCTAGACATGGGGCCCACAATTCAAGGACACTTCTTACAAGCAACAACCAAGCAGCCCTGGACTCCAGCTTCTACTTGCACAGACTCCTCTTTGTCCCTGAGCTTCTGGAAGCACTCCTCATCCTGATGGCAAACTAGGGCGGAATCCATCATGTTGCTTGCCATTAACCATGGGGTCTAATGCAGTGTGATGAGCAGCCTGCAGCTCTGACAGGCAGTTCTGGAAAGAAGTGCCTTTGTTTCTAAAAAATTACAAAGTGCTGTCAGGACTTGGAAGGAGCAAGCACGTTGTGGGATTTTCCTTCTTTTTCTAACCTGCCAATCTTTTACTAATAGACTTAAAATGTTATAACAGACTCATCTCTGTTATCCTGGAGCTTTACCTATCTTGGTTTCTTTTTTTTTTTAAACTTATTTAATTTTTGTAGGGCAGCCAAGGGCTAGATTGTCTTTATTACATTGACGAAGATAACGCATGTGGAAAATGCTTTGCAAATTGTAAAACACCATACAAATGTTAGTTGTTATTATTGTCATTTATTAAGCAGCAGTGATTCCCATTAGGAAGGGTCTGGCAAGCCTGTGTCTCACTTAGCCACCCTTCAGTATTATGTGCTGTTATTTCATGATGTGGAGTAACTCGGGAAAAGGAAGAAAGCAATAAACCTTCCATATGCCACATGCTATCAGAAAGAAAGATCTCTGTTTACAGATCCATTCATTCAGCAAATACTTACTGAATAACTATTCTTTGTGGGGACAATACGGTGATGAGCTAGTCACTGCCCTCAAAGACCTTAGTTTAATGTAGGAAGAAAGACATTAAAAAATAATTACACAAATGAATGTATGATTACACAGTGTGTGAAGTCCTATGAGAGAATATCAGAGGAGGCCTGAATTAGATGGGGAGAGGTATGCAAACTCTAGTACAGCGCCTGCTACATAATATGTGCCAGATAAGTATTTTTTGCTATAATGATAGTAAGTGATTCGATCAGTGGTCTCACTGAATGAGTAATATTTAAGCTGAGAACTGTAGATGAACAGCGTTTAGCTGGGTCCTTTAAAGAACTGGAAAAGGCCAGTAAGCATGGACAGGAAGGAGGAAGGAGACATGAGGGCCGGAGGCAGGCCGGGCTGCTGCCTCAGAGCATTGCAGGCCACAGGCAGGAGCCTGAGGGCCTGTTCTAACCTGACGGCTAGCTGGGGAAGTTTTAAACCAGGTATTTTAGCTTCCTGTTGCTGCTGTAACAAAGTACTACAAACTGGGTGACTTAAAAAAAATATTCTCTCACAGTTGTGGAGGCTAGAAGCCTGAACTGGGGACATTGGCAGGGCCATGTTTTCTCTCTGAAGGCTCTGGGGAAGGCCCTTCCTTGTCTCTTCCAGCTTCCGGCAGCCCCAGGCATTCCCGGGCTTGTGGCAGCCCAGCTTCAACGTCTGCCTCTGTCTTCACATGGCGCCTTCCTTCTGTATCTCCTTGGTTCTGTGTCTCTTCTCCTCTTCTTATAAGGACACCAGTCATATTGGATTAGGGCCACCCTATTCAGTGTGGCCTCATGGAACTTCACTAACTACATCTGCAGAGGGCTTTTTCCAAATATGGCCACATTCACAAGGATTAGAGGTTAGGATTTGAACATATCTTTTTTTTTTTTGGTGGACACAATTCAACCCATAACACCAGGAGTACGTAATTTGATTTAATCCCTAAAAGGATCACTCTGGTTGCTGTATGAAATGATACAAGTATCGAGCTATTATAGGAATCTAGGTTATTAGTAACAGTGGTTTAGACTAGGCTGGAGGCTGTGCAGACAGAAGTGAGTGGTCATACTCATGAGATATTTTGGACTTAGAATCAAGAGGTTTTTGATACTTGACTGAAAGGAGATGGGATACCACAGATGACCCCTGGTTTCTGGTTTGGGCCACTGGGAAGATGAAATTGGGAACACTGGAGGAGTTTGGGGTGGATGGAGATCATAATTTTAATTTGGGAAGAAAAAATATCTTGGTGAGATGAGAATAGTGTGTCAAACCTGGAAAGTGTGAGATGGGTAAGATGCAGCCTATAACACTGTCTTAATCAGGGTTCTCTAGAAAAGCAGAACCAGTGAAATAGCTAGCTAGATAGCTAGATCAATTGATAGGTAGACAGATGATAGACAGATAGATGACAGATTTACTTCAAGGAATTGGCTCACATGATTGTGTGGAGCTGGCAAGACCAAAGTTAGTAAGTCAGGTAACTCCTGTAGGCTTGCATCCCAAAATCCATAGATGAGGCAACAGGAAGAGTGAAGAGTGAGGGAGTTCTGGCAAAATATCTATTTATAGTCAGAAGGCAGAACACAGCCAAGGGAAATTCCATTTTTGCTGTTAAGGCCTTCAACTGACTGGCTGAGGCCGACCACATTGTGGAAGGTCATCTGTTTCACTTGAGGCCAACTGGTTTAATCACATACAACTACTTAATAGCAGCAACTAGACTGGTGTTTGACCAAACAATTGGGTGCCACAGCCTAGCCAAGTTGACAAATGAACCATCACAAACACTAAACTCCTTTGTCTCCATGATTGGTTTTTATTAATACATCTCTTTCTAAAACATCCTTCATAGAACATGGTTCTGTAAACTGTAAATAGACAATGTGACAGAGCAGGGAGCTCTTCCCCAGGGATGAAAACCACCGGAAAGGGAGAAGCATCTTTTTCATTGGTAGGGCTAGGGTGTCCTATTAATTAATCCATGGTCAGTTGCTTACTTCCTCAACATCCCTCCAAGGGTTCTCCTCTTCATTGCTCCTTCACTTCTGCTGACTATGTTTTGTTTGGAGATCACCTCAATTATGCGATAATAGTCTCTTTAATTTAGGTTTAACATCTTTGTCTTATAAAGAAAGATCTTCTGCCTTGGGCTGGGGCAATCAGGAGGTGGTAGGCAGAGACGGGAGAGGCAGGCAGGACTGGAGTGGGCGAGCAGCAGCTTGCCCTGGAGATCTGTCGTCTGACGGCAGGTGAAACCAGAGCGACAGGTGCCCATGTGAAGACTGAGGCTTGGAGGGCCAGAGCTGAACTGCCTGTACAGTTTGCTCCCACCACCAAGGGCGCCTTATTGCACCTGCCCAGCTGAAGCCTGGCAGTGCTGTGTTTCTGTCTTTGTTTATTTTTTCAACAGCTTTATTAAGATAAAATTCCCTACCATACAATTCACCAACTTCGATTGGACAATTCAGTGGTTTTAGTGTATTTACAGAGCTGTGCAGCCTCATCCCAATCAATTTCAGAACATTTTCTTCACCCCAAAAAGAAACCCTGTGCTCATTAGCAGTCCCTTCCCAGTCCCAGGCAACACCTAATCTGTTTTCTGTTTCTGTGATTTGCCTATTCTGAACACAGTATGTGGGCTTTTGTGACCTGTGTTTCGTGTTAACAGAGGAATGTATTGCTTTTGCTCGGATTTCCTTTATTAAGTGGTGAAATCCACACACCGACTCCAGTGACAGTAAGGTGAGCTGGGGGATTGCAGGGTTCTGAGGCCTCCAGCGTCTCCCCTGCCTCGAGGGCCTCCGGGCAAGGGATCAGGTCTTCAGAGCTCCCCGTCTCAGCATTTTCTGAGCTCACAAAGGCTGTATTTTTTTTTTTTTTTTCTGGGCCTCTGTGGGGCTCATCATTCCAGGTGATAGGAAAGCGTCCAGCCTACAAGCATTTCAGGTCATAATTTTCCACCCTTTCTAACAGAGGGAGGGTGGGGAGGGACGCAGGTTGAAGCTGAAAAACAGGGCTGGAAGTAGGACCGGGGGACCAGACAGTCACCCAAATGTCTCATGTTGAAGCCACCAGGAAAATTTTTCCCCTAAAATATTCCGCTGCTGGTGTGGAAATTCCTCAGATAGCAGCTCCTTCCTCTGGCGAATCATAAAACCCCCTCCACGCGTTCACTGCTTTAGTTTACCGAGCACTTGCCCACATATTGCTTTTGCAATATCTCTCATTCTATTAGTTTTGATAGAGCACTATCCATCTGTTCCTCTGTAATGAGGTTGAGGACAAGCTGCTTTGCCTCGTTGGTGTTCCCATACCACTTACACTTACCTCTATTATAACACTTAGGACCTTTTATTATAGCTATTTGTTTACACAGTCTATTTCCCCTTTAGATTCCGAGCAACTGCAGAGCAGAGGCTCTGGACCCAGCATATTGCAGGGCACATAGTAGGCAGACAATATGAGGCAATGGCAGTGCTCACAACAAGCCCCGTTTTGCAGGAGGAAGACAGCGCTTAAAGATAAAAAGTGAATCACCCAAGGACACTATTCAGTAAGGTATCTGAACCCAAGTCTTGTAACTCCAGACCCAGTGTTCTTATCATTTTGCACAGGTTTGCAGTTTACAAAGGGCACTCACATGTATTGTCCCCAGTGGTCCACAGCACAGCCTTGTAAGGTAGGTACAATTTTTTAGAACTCAGCAAGTAAGGATACAGACTCAGAGATGTTAGGCAATTTACTGGGCAAACCAGCTTAAGGCAAGGGCTTTGCAGCATACGTTTAAGTATTGATTCTGTCCCTTCTTACTAGTTATTTAACTCTTTGAGCCACAGTTACTTCATCTCTAAAATGGGACTTGTAAAGCCTGCCTTGCAGAAGTTCCTGGGGTTTATAGATAACATAGGCATGTTGTTTGGTTCACAGGAAGCACTCGGTGAAAGGTAATTGCTGTTATTACCAGTCTGAAGTTTGAAGCCAAAAGTCACATCTACATTTTCTAACCAAGTCCTCTGCTCTTGCAGTTTCTTCTTCTAAAATGAAAATACACTGGGAGGAATAACGCTTTAAGACTCTAACATCAGAGCAGAAGTTATGAGAGTTGAGTATTGAGGAGACAGAGTCCCTGGGCAGTGCAAATGGTTAATGCACTCGGCTACTAACCAAACCATTGGAGGTTCAAATCTACTCAAAGGTGCTTCAGAAGAAAGTCCTGGTGATCTACTTCTGAAAAACCAGTCACTGAAAACCCTATGGAGCATAGTTCTACTCTGACACACATGGGGGTGCCATGAATCGGAACTGAATCAATAGCAACTGGTTAACTGGTATTGGGGAGATACTAAAAGAGAGAGAAAGAGTACTACAACTTGGGGCTGGAGGTGACAAAGATAAATGTTACCTGTTTAACCGCTTTCCTCTGTGTGGTCTTAGATGGGTGCAGGAAGGCGAACTCGAAACACCTACAGTGCCTCAATGTTTATTGCCCACTCACCTTCCGCCTTTCAAGAAATACTCAGGGAGAGGGAAGTAGAACCTTGGAACGTGGAGCCCACAGCTGCCGCTCCCTCCTGCTAGTCATGAGGACACCCAGTGCCCTGCTCCCTCTGTTCCCTCTTGTTAACTTTGTCCCTTGGGGGAGAACATTTGGGAGCCCACACTCTCCCCCGAGGCTGGGTAAGTGGGTTTCCAGAATGGTTATGAATCAGACAAGCATGTGTATTTGCTTGACTTTGATGTGTCAACCCCTGTCTACTTGTCTCCTTTTGCAGCGTTTGGAACACGAGGGCCTCGAAGATGAAGTGCTACCTCTTGTCCTGGCCGCGCTTAGAATGAATAGCCTACTCACTCGGAATTCATTTGGTGTTTATGGGAATATCATATGTAGTTCTGTCGACATTCCCTAACCATTATAATGCAGTTACCGTAGATAATGCTCTCCTAGTGCAATATGTTATCACCGTTTTAACAACCTGACTGGCTCATATTATCACTTAAATGAATCCATTAGGCAGCTAGAGGCTTCCAGGAGTCAGATGCTAGAGTATCAAATGGACAAACCCGTGCCACTTCCAACACTGCAGACCTCATCAGCTGGACAAACGGCTTACCCCGCCAGCTCGCCTGAAGACTTGCAAAACTGTTCTCCTCGGAGGCTAAGTTAGACCTCAGATCTTGGGCTAAGAGAGGGTCTCCTGCTGTATTACACCCCTCTATAACGCAGAAAAAGAGCAGAGTGATGAGACGTAATCAGCTTCAAACTCCAGCCATGGAGCTGGGTAGTTTAAGTCTGAGGGGAGCAGCAGACTATACAGAGGCCTGGGCTTGGGCTTACTTGAAACAACCATTGCCTGTGAGTTTGATTTGAAGGATGATAACAGCATCTCTAGCATTTGTAAAATGCACTTCCGTTTACAACCTCTTGTCACATACAGTATTTTGTTTAATCCTCACAGCACCTGGTAAGGTAAACGCTGTTATTATCTTCATTTCACAGAGGAACAAAGGAAGATTTTCATTAAGTCAGTCTTATAGGATTAATAAGAGGAGCAATGAAATAATGCATGTTAAATGCCTAAAACCCATTGTTGTCAAGTGGATTCTGATTCATAGTGACCCCATCGGGTTTCCAAGGCTGTAAATCTTTACAGAAGCAAACTGCCACATCTTTCTTCTGTAGAGTAGCTGGTGGGTTCGAACCATCGACCTTTCACTTAGCAGCTGAGTGCTTAACCACTGCACCGCCAGGGCTCCTGTTAAATGCCTAGCACGCTTCATATACTGAGTCCTTGGGTGGCGTAAACAGTTAAGCACTCGGCTACTAACTGAAAGGTTGGAAGTTTGAGTCCAACCAGGGACACCTCAGAAGAAAGGCCTGGCAATCTACTTCCAAAAGTTCTCAGTCGTTGAAAACCCAATGGAGCACAGTTCTACTCTGACACACATGGGATTGCCACTCATGAGAGTCAACTGGATGGCAACTTTTTGGGTTTTTTTCTCCATATACAGTAAAAACTGCGAAAGCGGGAACTATGTAAGGTGAAAGCCTGTCAGAGAAGGAAAACTCAAATATTTTCCACTAATAGAGAGCGATAGAAAAGCGGTAAGATTGCACCCTGTCAAAGCTGGAAAACTTGCAAGACCCAGAAAAACAAGGCGGTCCCCTTTGAGTCCCGGCTCTCACAGGTTTCCCTGTATTCCTTTCCATTGCACTGAGAAATTCCTCAATTAGAAGGATTATCTGCCTAAAATTAGCTCTCAATCTACCTTTAACTTAATCTCTAAATTCCGGCATCAAATCGGTCTGGTTCTTTATTGGATCCATGAATTGTGGAAGTCTGGCCCTCTGATGGAAAATTCTGGTGGTGCAGTGGTTAAGAGCTATGGCTGCTAATCAGGTCAGCAGTTCAAATCCACCAGACACTCTTTGGAAATCCTATGGGGCAGTTCTACTTTGTCCTGTAGGGTTGTTATGAATCGGAATCTACGCGAAGGCAACAGGTTTGTTTTTTGGTTTTCGTTTTGGTAATGGGGTACAAAAGGGCACTTCCTCAGCTCTGCGCCTATACTGTCACATAAATTGAAACAGACAGAATTACCATTGATATAAATTAAAAACAAATAAAAAGGGTACACAGAGCTGATTCTGAGAGTTCAAACTCCATTACCAGCTGATTTACTGAGCAGTGACCTGTGATTGTTGGGGGGAGGTGGGAGTGAGACATCTGTGTGGATTCCATCAACCCCATCACCACGTGGCACACCGGTCAATAAGCTATTTAATTTAATGGGAAGTGGTATTGACAAGCCTGAGAATGCAACTCACAACAGATGCAGCTGCAAAGAGCAGATAAAGTCTTCAACCTGGCCTCACTCTTGGTGCCCACCACGTTGGCGTCTCCTCTGTCAAAATCAGAGCAGGGGTCCCGGGGCTTGGGGAGTATTGGGGCCCAAGGGGAAGGTGCTTAAGAGGGATTACCAACACCGAGAGATGAAGTTGGGGAAAGGTGGATTGGAGGGGAGATTGGTGAGAAAATGGAAAACAGATCTTCTAATCTGAGGACAGTGCTATAGATGACCTTTCAGGAAGATGGCAGCTGGAAATGAGGAGGCCAGTAATTCCAGAGGGAAATCCATCAGCTGCATCCCAGGAGGGGAATGAGCCCATCTGTTTGTTTCACTTTTTTATGGGGTCAGATCAGGCATGAAATCCTCCCAGAAGCAGACGCACTCTTTGCCTACCACAAATTGAAGCTGAGAAAACTGAGAAGATAACGTGCCATTGGAGCTGCAGTGGCGGAGGCAGGGAGGATTTTAGAAATGGAGTAGACGCTGAGAAAAGTAGAGCTGGGAAGAGCCTCAGAAGGGAGCTAGTACAACGCCTCCCCGCCCCCAGCACACACACATCTGGGGCACGTGAGGCCCAGAGAGGGAAGCGGCTTATGTGAGGTAACAAAGGGAAGCCCAGGAGAGCCCCATGATCCCCTCCACACTCAGGGAAGCTGGTCTGAAAAGTGTCCTGATCACACAGGATCTGGACCATTCCTAGCCTCAGCATACACCACGGCTCTGGGACATTAAACCTAAGGATCTGAGGTTTAAGGAACACACATACAAAACTAGTCAGCAGACTTGTCTCGTTGAATAATTATTTCTTCAGCAAACACATAAAGAGTCTTTATGTGCCAGGTATTGTTTTAAGTGCTTGATAAACATTAGCCCATTTAATCCTCATTAGAACCCTGTAATATAGGTACTGTTTTTATCCTAATTTTACAGATGAGGAAATAGAGGTATGGAGAAGTAACTTTTTCCAAGGTTCACCTACCTAGTAAATAGAAGAGCTGGTGTCTGAATCCAGGCAGTCTGACTCTAGAGTACATTCATGTCCGTTACTGTACCAGTTAGGGTGCTCCAGAGAAACAGAACCAATAGTGTATATGTGTGTGTGTTTGTGTGTGTGTGTGTGTGTGTGTGTGTGTACACATATGTGTGTATATATATGTATATACATATATATGTATAAATATACCTATGCCATATATGGAGGCCTGGTGACACAGTGGTTAAGAGCTACAGCTGCTAATCAAAAGGTTGGCGGTCGGAATCGACTAAAAGGCAATGGGCTTGGGTTTTGGTACATAAGGAGCCCTAGTGGCACAGTGGTCAAGAGCTATAGCTGTTAACCAAAAGGTCAGCAGTTCAAATCCACCAGCAGCAACTTGGAAACCCTATGGGGCAGTTTTACTCGGTTCTATAGGGTTGCCATGAGTCGGAATCGACTCAACGGCAATGGCTTGTTTTTTTTTTTTAAATATATATATACACATATAAAGGATCCCCGGTGACACAATGGTTAAGCACTCGGCTGCTAACTGAAAAGTCTGCGGTTCAAGCCTACCAATTGCTCTATGGGAGAAAGATGTGGTGGTCTGCTGCCATAAACCTTACAGCCTGGGAAACTACAAGGGGCAGTTCTACCCTGTCCTATAGGGTCGCTATGTGACAGAATCAACTCGACTGTGATGGGTTTGATTTTTGTTTTATATACATTAATATATTTATATTAAGGAATTGGTTCATATGATTTGGGTCTGCAAGTTCAAAATCCATAAGGCAGACAAGTCCATAATCTGTAGAGCAGTCAGCAGACTGGAAACTCAGGCAGGAGCTGGCACTGCAGTCATGTGACAGAATTTCTTCTGCAGGAGACCTAAGTTTTCTGCTCTTTGAGCATTACAATTTATTGACCGAGGCCCACCCACATTATCAAGAGTAATCTCCTTTACTTAAAGTCAACTGATTGTAGATGTTAACCACATCCACGAAATATGTTCACAGCAACACCTAGATTAGTATATGATTAAATAACTGGATACTATAGCCAAGACAAGTTAATACATAAAACTAACCATCATAGTTAACCATTTGTGAGGGTTTATTAAGGTCAGGTATGATACAAAGCCATATAATATTCAAATGTCAAAATACTCTTAGGAGGTGGATATTATTATCTCTACTGTACAATTAGGAAAATGAGGTGCAGAGAGATTAAGGAAATGACTTAGCTATCACAGCTAGGGAGTGCCAGGGCCAGAACTTGAACCTAAGTCTGTCTGACTCCAAAGGTCATTCCCTTAACCACTATTAGGGAGTATCACCCCCACCCCGAACCTGAAGAACCTCTAGGTGCCTCAGTGTCCTGATCTGTTAAGTGGAGAAGGCCTGTCTGTTAGGGTTGTTGTGAGGGTCAGATGAGAAGTGTTCATTCATCTATTAACAAACATTGAATGTGCTACCAGTAGGTACCAGGCACAGATCCAGACATTGATGACGTAGCAGCAAGGCCTGCTCCCTAGGTGTGCGACCTGTGCAGGTGGACAGGGACCAGCACAGAGATCCAGACACTGAGGATGTAGCAGCAGGGCCTGCTCCATAGGTGTGAGACCTGTGCAGGTGGACACGGACCAGCACACAGAAGGGTCACTCACGTGAGGGGTTTAATGCTCTGAGGTCACTAAAATTCTTAATAATTTTAACTTTGAGGGGGTGGAGCCAAGATCGTAGAGTAGTCAGATGCTTCCAGTGGACCATCTTACAACAAAGACCTGAAAAAACAAGGATTTGATTATATATGGCAATCTGGGAGCCCTGAACATCAAAGGCAGAGTTGAGGAACCGGACTGAGTGGCAGGGGGAGGGAGAGACAGTTCAGAAGCAGCGAGGAGTTGTCAAACCTGACCAGGTGAGAGTCTGAGCCCTTCAGGCCTGAGCAGCTCGTGGGTGAGCAGTGAGGCAGGCAAGTGGCAGTGCTCGGGAGGCGCATTTTATGCACCAGGAGAGACCCAGCATCAGAGAATCTACACGGCCACCCAGAACGAGTGAGAAGCAGCCCTCATCAGTGAAAGATAAGTACTTGCGTATGGCCTACCATGTGGATAAAAAACACCCCCTGTAGGGAAAAACCTCTCTCCCATTTACATCCCTGTTCCCTGCTCTGCACTGGGTCCTGGACTGGCTTCAGCAATTGCCGAGTCCCCAGGCCAGAACTAGGATCAGACACACACCCAGAGTCTTTCTCCCTGCCCTGGAGAGTGAGCAAATTAACAAACAGGGAAAAAAAAAAAAAAAAACTGCTGGCTCCCCTAAGCCAGGAACCCAGGGTAGGCACTGCTCCTTTGCCTAGGCACACGCATAAAGGATCCATGGACCTTGAGTGCCTTTCCCCTTGCATAGACTTGTGTGGGCCCATCTCAACAGCGTAGGCCCTCATTACCACAGTACAACAGGGTGTATACCGGAACTCTAACTTCAACTGTTTCACCTGTGAAGTGGCAGGTTCTTGACATTTGACACTGCTCTGCCCATTAAGCAAGGTCTTCACCTACCCACATCAGGGGCCTGAGGACTGGTGGCTCCACCCACGCTACCTAGTCACCTGCGATAGGGGCCCATGAATAAGAGGTGCTCCAGTCTTTACAGCCAACAGCATTAGGTGCTCATAGTCCAGCTGCAAAACCTACCCACCTATGCACTCTAGGGAACAGGAACATGCCTTCCTCCTGGACACTCGGGGGCGGCCGTCAGCCCCCTGCCTTTCTCAGAGTGTGTCCCCCTGCTGCAGCCAGATGCCTGTGCCTACAACAATCACCCATGCCTGTCTATGACTGTAAGTGAGAGCCTACACCACACACTTGATGGCTATCTACCTGGGCACCTGAGCTGAATCCATACAGGAGGAGTGGGCAGACTCCTGAGCTCACGTACATAGTAACAGATCTAAACACCTGGTGACAGGACATTAGAGCTTCAAGGTGCCAATAATCAAGCTAGCTCATGCGAGCAGCCTATTTGGGCTATCAAAACAAAACAAGAAGCTAGGACACAGTAAGCAAACATAAAATAAATAAATATAATGACTTATTGATGGCTCAGAGACAACAGTCAATATCAAATCACATAAAGAGGCACTCCATGATGGCTTCAGCAAGCTCCCAAAATAAAGAATCAAGAAATTTGCCAGAAGAAGAAAATTTCTTACAATCACTGGAGGCAGAATACAAAAGATTAATATACAGAACTCTTCAAGAAATTAGGAAGGAAATTAAGCAAAATGCAGAACATACAATAGAGGAAATTAAAAAGATTAGAGAAGAGCATAATGACAAATTTAACAGGCTGCAAGAATCCATAGAGAGACAGCAAACAGAAATCCAGAAGACTAACAATAAAATTTCAGAATTAGACAACTCAATAGAAAGTCATAGGAGCAGAATTGAGGCAATGGAAGTTAGAATTAGTGAGATTGAAGGTAAAGCACTTGACGTCAATTTATTTGAGGAAAAATAAGATAAAAGGATTTTAAAAAATGAAGAAACATTAAGAATTATGTGGGACTCTATCAAGAGGAATAACATATGAGTGATTGGAACACCAGAAATGGGGGGGATAACAGAAAACACAGTGAGAATTGTTGAAGATTTGTTGGCAGAAAACTTCCCTGATATCATGAAAGATGACAAGAAATCTATCCAAGGTGCTCATTGAACCCCACATAAGGTAGATCCCAAAAGAAATTCACCAAGACATATTATAATCAAGCTTGCCAAAACCGAAGACAAAGAATTTTAAGAGTGGCTAGGGATAAACAAAAAGTCATCTACAAAGGAGAGTCAATAAGAATAAGTTCGGACTACTCAACAGAAACCATGCAAGCAAGAAAGCAATGGGATGACATATATAAAACCTTGAAGGAAAAAAGCTGCCAGCCAAGAATTATATATCCAGTAAAACTGTCTCTCAAATATGATGGCAAAATTAACAGAAGTTAATTTAAGACAAACAGAAGTTTAGGGAATTTGCAAAAACCAAACCAAAACTACAAGAAATACTAAAGGGAGTCTTCTGGTTAGAAAATCAATAATATCAGATAACAACCAAAGACTAGAACACAGGACAGAGCAACCAGATATAAACCCAGACAGGGAAGTCACAAAAGTAAATCAAAGCTAAAACACTGAAAATAGGGAAACAGATGTCAATATGTAAAAGATGACAACATTAAAACAAAAAAGAGGGACTTAAGAAATGTAGACACAGATTTTTAATATGGAGAGGAAGTCAA
Source organism: Trichechus manatus latirostris (assembly GCF_000243295.1). Classification (NCBI taxonomy): domain Eukaryota; kingdom Metazoa; phylum Chordata; class Mammalia; order Sirenia; family Trichechidae; genus Trichechus; species Trichechus manatus. Next base: position 6,069,189 of record NW_004443971.1, read on the forward strand.
GGCGATATAAAGAAATAAAAGACTGGTACAAACTTAGAGAAATAAGGGTAATATTAAGGTAACCACAAAGGAAACTAACAATACTACAAGTCAAAATAAAAAACTAGAAAAATATAAAGACTCAGCAAACACAAAATCAACAACGATGAAAAACATGAAAAGAAAATACGTAAAGAAAAATGACTCAGCACAGAAAATTAAGTGGAACAAAGAAACTGTGAACA
>NW_004443971.1:6069648-6071127 GCF_000243295.1 Trichechus manatus latirostris
CAATACACCAGGAGGACATAACTATAATAAATATTTACACACCCAATGACAGGGCTCCAAAATGCATAAACTCTAACAGCACCGAGAGATAGACAGCCCCACAATAGTAGTAGGAAACTTCAACACTCCACTTTCGGTGAAGGACAGAACATCTAGAAAGAAGCTCAACAAAGACACGGAAGAGTTCAATGCTACAATCGACCAACTTGATCTCATACAGATATACCAAACACTCCACCCAACAGCATCCAAGTATGCTTTCTTTTCCAGCACACACGGAACATTCTCCAGAATAGACCACATATTAGGCCATAAAGCAAGTCTTAACAAAATCCAAAGCATCAAAATGTTACAAAGCATTTTTTCTGACCCTAAAACCAAAAAAGTAGAAATCAACAACAGAAAAAGCAAGGAAAAAAATAAAACACATGGAAACTGAACAACATCTTGCTCAAAAACTACTGGGTTATAGAAGAAATTAACGGTGGAATAAAGAAATTCATAGAATCAAACGAGAATGAAAACAAGTCCTACCAGGCCTTTGGGACACAGCAAAAGCAGTGCTCAGAGGTCAGTTTACAGCAATAAATGCACACATCCAAAAAGAAGAAAGGGCCATAACCAAAACATTAACTGTACAACTGGAACAAGTAGAAAGAGAGCAGCAAAAGCAGCCCTTAGGCGCAGAAGAAAGGAAATCATAAGAATTAGAGCAGAATTAAATGAAATAGAGAATAGAAAAACAACTGAAAGAGTTAACAAGACCAAAAGCTTGTTCTTTGAAAGATCAACAAAATTGATAAACCACTGGCCAAACTGACAAAACAAAAAGAGGAGAGGAAGCAAATAACCCATATAAGAAATGAGATGGGTGATATCACTATGGACTCAACTGAAATTAAAAGAGTCATAACAGAATACTATGAAAAATTGTACTCTAACAAATTTGAAAACCTAGAGGAAATGGACAAATTTTTGAAATTCACTACCTACCTAAACTAACACAAACAGAGGTATAGAACAACTAAATAAACCCATAACAAAAGAAAAGATTGAAAAGGTAATTAAAAAAACTCCCAACAAAAAAAAAAAGCCTCACTGGAGATTTCTACCAAACTTTCAGAGAAAAGTTAACACCACTACTACTAAAGGTATTTCAGAGCTTAGAAAAGGATGGAATACTCCCAAACTCATTCTATGAAGCCGGCATAACCCTGATACCAAAACCAGGTAAAGATGCCACAAAAAAAAGAAAATTACAGACCGATATTCCTCATGAACATTGACACAAAAATCCTCAACAAAATTCTAGCCAACAGAATTCAGCAACATATCAAAAAAATAATTCCCCACGATCAACTGAGATTTATACCAGGTATGGAGGGATGGTTCAACATTAGAAAAACAATCAATGTAATCCATCACATAAATAAAACAAAAGACAAGAACCACATGATCTTATCAATCGATGCAGAAAAG
>NW_004443971.1:6072530-6073870 GCF_000243295.1 Trichechus manatus latirostris
CTCTATTTGCAGATGATATGATATTACACACAGAAAACCCCAAAGAATCCACAAGAAAACTACTGGAACTAATAGAGGATTTCAGCAAAGTATCAGGATACAAGATAAACATACAAAAATCAGTTGGATCCCTTTACACCAACAAACAAAACCTTGAAGAGGAAATCACCAAATCAATATCATTTGCAATACCCCAAGAAGATAAAATACTCAGGAATAAATCTAACCAGAGAAGTACAAGACCTATACAATGAAACCTACAAGACACTACTGCAGGAAACCAAAAGAGACCTGGCTAAGTAGAAAAACTTACCTTGCTCATGGATAGGTAGACTCAACATTGTGAAAATGTCAGTTCTACCCAAAGCGATCTATAGATACAATGCAATCCCGATCCAAATTCCAATGGCAGTTTTTAATGAGATGGAGAAACAAATCACCAACTTCATCTAGAAAAGGAATAGGCCCCGAATAAGTAAAGCATTACTCAAAAAGGAGAACAAGGTGGGAGGCCTCACACTACCTGATTTTAGAACCTATTATACTGCCATGGTAATCAAAACAGCCTGGTACTGGTACAACAACAGATACATAGACCAATGGAACAGAATTGAGAATCCAGACATAAATTCATCCACCTATGAGCAGCTGATATTTTACAAAGGCACAAATTCCGTTAATTGGGGAAAAGATAGTCTCTTTAACTAATGATGCGGACATAACTGGATATCCATATGCAAAAAACTGAAACAAGACCCATATCTTACACCATGCACAAAAACTAACTCCAAATGGATCAAAGACTTAAACATAAAATCAAAAACAATAGACTTAAATATAAAGTCAAAAACGATAAAGATCATGGAAGATAAAATAAGGATGACGTTAGGAGGTCTAATACATTGCATAAACACAATCCGAACCATAAGTAACAATGCACAAGCACCAGAAGAGAGACTAGATAAATGGGAGATCCTAAAAATCAAACACTTATGCTCATCAAAAGACTTCACCAGAAGTGTCAAAAGACAGCCTACAGACTGGGAAAAATTTTTTGGCTACAAGTAATCTGATCAGTGTTTAATCTCTAAAATCTGCAAAATACTGCAAAACCTCAACAACAAAAAGACAAATAACCCAGTTAAAAAATGGGCAAAGGATATGAACAGGCACTTTGCCAGAGAAGATATTCAGGCAGCTAACAGACACATGAAGAAATGCTCATAATCGTTAGCCATTGGAGAAATGCAGATCAAAACTACAATGAGATATCATCTCACCCCAACAAGGCTAGCATTAATCCAAAAAACACAAAATAATAAATGCTGGAGAGATTGTGG
>NW_004443971.1:6074608-6104128 GCF_000243295.1 Trichechus manatus latirostris
GAGAATGAAGAACACCAAAGACACAAGGGAAGTATTAGCCCAAGAGACAGAAAGGGCCACATAAACCAGAGACTTCATCAGCCTGAGACCAGAAGAACTGGATGGTGCCTGGCTACCACCAATGACCGCCCTGACAAGGAACACAGCAGAGTCCTTGAAGGAGCAGGAGAAAGGTGCTGTGCAGAGCTCAAATTCTAGTAAGAAGACCAGACTTAATGGTCTAACTGAGACTGGAGGAACCCTGGAGAGCATGGCCCCTGGATTCTCTATCAGCCCAGAGCTAAAACAATTTCCGAGGCCAACTCTTCAGACAGAGATTGGACTGGACTGTGGGACATAAAGTGATACTCATGAGGAGTGTGCCTCTTAGCTCAAGTAGATACAAGAGACTAAATGGGCAGTTTCTTTCCGGAGGTGAGGTGGGAAAACAGAGAGGGTTAGGAGCTGGTTGAATGGACACAGGAAATCAGGGGTGGAGAGGAGGAGTGTGCTGTCACAGTATGGGGAGAGCAATTACAGTCACATAACAATGTATGTATAAATTTTTGTATGGAAAAAAAATTTTAAAAAAGGAATTTGAACTTTGAACTTGTATTTTGTAATTGAAATCTGATGGGACAATTGAGCATGTGCTGGAGGCTTAGAGCCTTGCCTCACACATGGTCCTGCCTGCTTGGAAGAGTGGCTCGCCATCTGCTCTCCTGCTCCCTGGTGTCCCCTCTTTTTTGTGTCCTGACTCTACCTGGCCTCCTCCTCCCTGCCTTCACCGAGCAACCAGTGCCACTCTCACCCCAGGGGGGACCTACGTGTGGACCTGGAGAAGGTCATTCCTGCGTGGGTGTGGCAGTTCCTAGCAGACATTGGTTCCTGCTCTGGGCTGGCAGTGCCACACTGTGGCAAGTGAGCTGGCAGGGGTGAGCCTCCCACCCACCTCTAATCCAGGTAACTGGGGCATCCTGGGACGAAGGTTGCAATACACTTGGGGTTGCCATCCCCCATGGACTGGAGTGGCAGTCCCCAGGAGTGGGAGCTGCCCAGCTTGACTTCTCTGACCCAGCTGGGGCCCCGCATATCAGCCCAGTGGCTGGAATCCCACAGGCCCTTGGCCTTGTGTGCACTGAGCTTCAGGGCAGGACGCCTGAGCCCTTGTGAGGGTCTGCACTCACCTGACAAGGATGCCTGTGCCTGAAGGAGAGCAATATTAAACAGCAGATAAAATCACCCTGACAGGCCAAGGGAGAGAGACCATGGAAGAAAGGAAGAATGGCAATTTTCCCTGCTTTTTGAACAAAGGCCTCTGCATTTTAATTTTGTGCCAGGCCTCTCAAATTATGTATAGAAATGAAAAAAAAAAAAAAAGTTCTTATAGAGCGTATTCTCATGGCAAGGAAATAGATCATTAAAAAATACATATATAATACCTCAGTTAGTGATAGGTGCGGTGAAGAAAAACAAAGCCGGATGAAAGGGATAAAAAGTTAGAGAGGACATATTTGCATTTTTCAAGAGATGACCGAGGGAAGCTTCTCTGACAGGTACCATTGAAAGAAAGACCTGAAGGAAGAGGGGAGTGAGCCTGGGGTATGTCTAACTGGATAAACAAGGACAACCTATTAGAATTGTACCTGTCACATAGTGAGCTCTCCATAAATGTCATATCACCATCACCAAGGTTTGCGTCATTGCTTCCCCTAACCAATCCTGCTGCAGGTGATGGAGACCTACTGCACCTCTTAGGTTTTGAACAGTTCTGACAAGACAAGGGCTCAAGGTTTCTCTATGCTGCCGTCAGGTGAAATCTGAATTAACCTTGTTGCTGTGGGCTGAGCATCCAGAGGTACTGAGCTCTAAGTACCAGCTATGCCTCCAAGTCACGGTGTCCAGTGAATCCCTATGACTAGATTCTGTTTACACAACTAGCCTGCAAGAGCCCCAGGCCCCACTTTGACATTCCACTTCCCAGTCAGGACTGGAGGTCGGCTCTCAGCCCCAGGCTAACTGTTGAGGTCCTTGGAGCCAGGCCAGCACTGGCCAGCTCTTCCACACTCCTGAAGTTCTTTTCTCTAGAGCACTAGTTCTCAACCAGGGTGAGGCCTTTCCCTCGCCCTAACCAGGGAACATTTGGCAATGTCTTGGAGATACTGTCGGTTATCATAACTAACTGTGGGTGCTACAGGTTCTAGTGGGTAGAGGCCAAGGATGTTGCTAAACACCCTTAAATGCACAAGACAGTTCCCCACAATGAAGAATTATCCAGCCTGAAATGTCACCAGTGCCAAGGCTGAGAAACCCTGCTGTTGGGGGTAAGTAAATACGGAACGAAAACAGTGCTCTAAATGTCATACCCAAGGCAGAGCAGGGTGGCCAGGGATGTGCGATACAGGGCAAGGCGCCTCCTTAGCGTACCTGTCCACCTTCCTCCCTCACCTCAGTGCTTTTCCCCATACCTGGCAGTGCCTGGGGCTCTCCTATTAACAGATGGACCACCAGGAACTGCAACCTAGACCTTGACCACAGTTCTACTGCCCTGCATACCTGCTTCAGTAGACACCCTGCAGATTCACATGGCACAAAAACAAACAAATCCATTGCCATCCAGTCGATTCCAACTCATGGCAATCCCATGCTTTATTGAGTAGAACTGCTTATTTGGGTTTTCATAGCTGTAATCTTTATGGAAGCAGATCGCCAGACCTTTCTTTGGTGGCACTGTTGGGTGGGTTCAAATCACCAACCTTTGTTAGTAACCTCTTGCTATCAAGTCAATTCTGACTCATAGCAATTCTGTGGGACAGAGTAGAACTGCCACAGAGGGTTTCCAAGGCTATAATCTTTAAGGAAGCCAACTGCCACATCTTTCTCCCGTGGAGGAGCTGGTGGGTTCGAGCCATCGACCTTTCAGTTAGCAACTGAGTGCTTAACCACTGCGGCACCAGGGCACAGTAGTCGAGCACTAACAATTTGCTCTACCCTGGTATGGACATGGCTCCAAGGGGCTGGAGTTCACAAGACTCTTTTGGAGACTGAATTTTGTAGTACCTGCTTCTTCCTATAGGGGTCAGATTGCTCTTGGGGCCACAGATCAGGCTCAGACCCAGTTCTCTCTCCTTCCGCAAAGCGCTTACTGCTCTGAAGAGTCCACTCAGAGACAACACTTGAGGTTGTTACCAAGCAGGTCAGCCATGTCTTTCAACACAGCAGTCAGAGCAGAGTTCCTCCTCAGAAAGACTAAATTCTGACTTAACGTAGCAATTCCTGAGATTCTGTAGCACAGCATCTATCTTCACACCTCATTCCAGTACATAAACTTCCTCTGCACTCCCCGGAATGATTAGAAAGCTTCCCTCTAGCATTTGGAGTAAAAGAAGACCCACAGATGGGTGTTCTTTAAGTGAAAGCAGCCTTCTGCTTACACGTGAAGCATGTCCTGCAACCCACCTTTAAGCAGGGTTGGGGTAGGGGAGGAGAGTTTCCCAGGGGATAAAGGCACCAGGACTAGCCAGCCCAACAGTGTCTGAGAGCTTTGTGATATCCCCAAGGCATGTGCAAGCAACCTGAAGACTCCTTTCAGACACATTTCTATGGCAACAGACAGCGTCCCAAAGATGAAAGTTGTGTTCTGAATGTCACTAGCTTCTCAGAAACCAATAAGGTAAGGTCTCTTACAGACTGAGGAGGTGGGGGTTGGCACAGGAATAGGGGAAGTTTGTGGTGAGTGTGAAGCCAGGTTATGTATAGAGTGCATAGCACTTCTCCCAAAAGAGAGGGAGAGAGTAAACCTACAGCTAAATATAAAAAGAAGTGGGGAGAGGAGGAGAGGGCAGCAGGAGGCAGGGGGTTTGAGTGTGGGGGTGCTCCCTGCTATCCGTTTGTCCTTCTCACCCTCGCCCTTATGCAGAAATAGATACAAGCATTTCTGAGAAATGTTTCTGAGAAAAGGTTAAAGAATTGGCTTGAATTTAACTGTAGCAAAGAAAGAGAAAGGGAGAGATCATGGATATCTCAGATATTCTCTTGGAAGCAAGAGGCATAGATTCAAGTTCCCTAGCTGTTGCTTTCGGCCACCTGATCCTGGACAGTGATGTGACCTCTCTAAACCATGGTTTGTGCACAGTGAAAACACAGTAACCACCCTGCCTCCACTAGAGCTGTTTTGAGGATCAAATTAGCTAATAACTGTGAATGTGTTTTGTAAACAAATTGTGTTTTGTTCTCTGTAGAACATTAATTCCATGGGATGTTAGGAAGATTTTCAAGTCAAAAAACAACAATAAAGTTAAAGAGTGGTGGTGTTTTTTTTTTTTTTAATTGTGGGATTTGTGAATATCTTTCCAGTACTCAACTGACTGTGGAATCTTTTATTGCAGAGTATTCTATATGGCTCAAATTTTCAGAACGCTCCTTGGGAAGTGTTTCCCTACAGAAATATAAGAAATTATTCAAAGTATTCATGGCTGTTTTATAAGTGATAATAATGTGCAGAAGAGAAATGGTTCAGGCGGCTCTGGCAGCAAGTGGATGGGGTGCTGGGACTTGCTGCTGCTCAGGTGATTCTAATGCATATCAAATCTTGAGAGCCTCTCACTGTCTTGAGGAGCCCTGGTGTTGCAATGGTGAAAGCACTCAACTGCTAACCGAAAGGTTGGCGGTTCCAACCCACCCAGCAGCTCTGTAGGAGAAAGACTTGGAGATCTTCTCCCATAAAGATTACAGCCTAGAAAACTCTGTGGGGCAGTTCTACTCTGTCACATGGGGTCACTATGAGTCGGAATCGACCTGATGAAACACAGCAAAAACAACACTCACTGTCTTAGCGAGTGCAGACCACACCTCCTCTGAAAACCCTGGCGGCCTTGAACACCAAATTTTGAAAGGGTCTGTTATGTAGCTGGAACTCAGCAAATGGCTGAGGGCAAAATTAAACTCTAATTAATAAGGTCAAAATAAAATTTGCTGAGATTCCTGATGCTTTTCTTTTTCCTCTTGAGCTCACAGCAAATCATGTTTGGAACTAAGCAATTCGAAAGATTGAGCAGCTCTCGCTGTGGGAAACACTAGTTCCCATGCAGAGGATAAAGGGGATGGCATCCATTTGCAATAGTTGAGATATTCAATTCTCTTCAACAAATACACCCAACCAAGTAAAGGCAGAGATACGGGTGAGATGCTTCTTCAGCAGGAGCACTCCGCGGGGTCTAGACTTAAAATGCACCATGGTGTCCAGCATTAGGCATGGGAGGAGTGTCTGATGCGGGAGGGGGAGCACAGTGGTTGGTCTTGAGTGGCTTTTCATAGGGTTCCAGATAAAACTCCAATTGGCTTGAACTAATCTATTTTCTACAATTACAAGGGCTATTCCAAGTGCTATTTGACAAAGCTTTTTTAAGAAACTGATTTTATTCTAAGATATTCAATCCTTACAAATATTTAAACAACATATTGCTACTTTCTCTATGAATTCTGACAGGGTCAAATATTTGTCCTCTAATATGACATGTTTCAAGGCCAGCAATGTGAATTCAAAGTACTTAAATTGCACTTGCTGCCAATTATCAGGGAGCTTGATTAGCCCTCTGCCATTTCCCCACAAATTTTGATTTACCATGTGTCTTAGCTACTAATGCTACTGTAACAAAATATACCACAAATAGGTGGCTGTAAAGAACAGATAATTATTTCTTATAGTTCAGGAGGCTAGAAATCCGAATTCAGGGCACATCTCCAAGGAGGTCCTTCTTTGTCTGTTTAAGCTTCTAGTAGCCAGCAATCCTTGGAGTTCCTGGGCTTCGGGATGCTTCTGCCATGTGTGTCTGTCTTCAGGTGGGCCGTTCCCCTTTGCATGTCTCTGTATCTATTCCACTCTTTTTATAACTCAGAAGTGATTAGGTTTAGGATCCACCCTACACTAGTATGACCTCATAAACATAAAAGAAAACCCTATGTCCAAACAGAATCACATTCACGTGTATAAAGGCCAGGAATTTGATATATTTTGAGAGGACACAATTCAATCCATAATATCATGTTGAGCACTTTTGCATAAACCCTCATAAATGGAAACATAACATGGATAGTGTAAGAGCTTCCATTTTGCCTGGACTTTCGGGAAACTCCAACCTAAATTACGTATTTAATCTCAATAATTATTAGAAGAGAATTTTTGCTTCCTCTATGTTTATGAACATATGATTTTTCTTTTCTATTTCTATTTTTAAAACCTTATTTTAAATATTTTTATCATTAGTTCCCTGAAGTATGGCTTTCTTGTGCCCCAAATCCAAATATCTAACTGTCTACTGTGTTTCGCTGCCTGGATATCCCACAAGAACTTCAAGCTCAAGACAATGTTCAAAATCATATTATTATGTGTTCTTCAAAAACTTCCTGCATTTCTGTCACCACCATTCACTCAGTTTCCCGAGCCAGATATTTAAGAGACCTTTGGACACCTCCCTCTTTTTAACCACCCTCGTTCAATCCATTACCATTCTGTTGACCTTGACTCTTGTGTTTCTCAGTTTCCCACTGTCTATGCACTGCATCTACCTTTATTTAGGTCACTGCAGCACCTGCTATCAAGTTTACCTTCCTCCAATTTATTCCTTCTAAATAATTAATCTAATCGTGTCACTCAGTATTTGGAATCTTTCACAGGCTTGTTCTGGTCATGAGGATGGATTCTGGCCCCTTTAGCATCGTTGGTATATGCACGCTCACCTCCCAAGCCTTAGGCCCATTAGCATGGTACACAAGTTCACCTCAGCCTCATGCCTTAGCAGGGTATACGTGCTTACCTCCCCGGAATCAGGCCCCTTAGTGTGGTATACACGCTCACCTTCCTAGTCCCAGGCCTCAGTGAGGTACACACACATACCTCCATTTCATCAGGCCACTTAGCACAGCACACATGTTCACCGGCCCAGTCTCAGGGCCCTAGTGTATGCACATGCTCACCTCCCAATCCCAGGCTCCATCACGACACATATGCTCACTTTCACAGCTTCACTCTTCACTTTTCTTTATATTGTAATTTATGTTCCAGACATTTTGAATTACCTTCAATTTCCCAGTGGGAATGGATCTTAGATATATATACAATCTCTGAGCCTCTTTCTTCTGGGTCGGTAGCACTACCATTAAATAGCTCAACGATTCTGACTCAACCAGAAGTAATAGTTTTCTCCCCAAAATAAAGTATCAGAGGAAAAATAAACTCTAGATCTTTGAACCTGTTTTTTTCTATTCACTGAACGGCATTTTCAGACCCAGTTTAACTGAATAATTTCTCATTTTTTTCTGGGACTCAGCTCAGGCATCATTTCTGGAAAGGTTTTGCTGTTTCTCGCCTCCCCCTTAAGAGTTACCTCGCTGTCTTGCTTGTGTGATTTCAATGTATCATACACATAGTTTTTTTTATATCTTATCACACTGTGTTGTAATTATACTTTTTTTTTTTATCTATACCCGGCATTAAATTTTAAGTTCCTTGAAAGTAAGAACTGTCTTGTCCCCAGAATCTAGAATAGAGTCTAAAACGTTGTTGTTGTTTTTAGTTGCCATCGAGTTGGCTCCAACTAATGGCAACCTCATAACAAAACAAAACATAGCCCAGGCCTGTGCCGTCTTCGTGATTGTTGGTATGTTTGAGTCCATTGTTGTGGCCATTGTGTCAATCTATCTCACTGAGGGTTTCCCTCATTTTTGCTGACCCTCCACTTTACTAAACATGACGCCCTTTTCTAGTGACTGGCCTGTAACAGACTGTGAATTCAATAGAAAGTTTGTCGAGTGAATGAACAAATGAGAGCCCTCCTGGAATTATATAAGCTGTAATAACTGAATAAAAAATAATAGTCTTTAAAATCTAAGGCTCAAGGTGGGGCCAAGAAGACAGAGTAGTCAGACACTTCCGGTCGCCCCTCTTACAACAAAGACCTGAAAAAACAAGTGAATCGATTATATATGACAATCTAGGAGCCCTGAATGTCAAAGGAAAAGGTGAGGAACTGGACTGAGTGGCAGGGGGAGGGACAGACGGTTTGGAAGCAGCGAGGAGTTTGCCAGACCTGACCCAGCGAGAACCTGAGCCCTTCAGGCCTGATTAGCTCCTGGTGTGTGGTGAGGCAGGCAAGCAGCAGCGCTTGGGAGGCATTTTCTACACTGGGAGAGACCCAGCGGCAGGGTCAACTCGGCCATCCAGAACCAGTGAGAAGTAGCCCTCGATCACAAAAGATAAGTTCTTCCATTTGGCCTACCACATGGATCAAAAACAACCCCCTTAGGGAAAAACCTCTCTCCCATTTACCTCCCCGTTCCCTGCTCTGCACTGGGACCAGGATTGGCTTCAGTGATTCCCAGGTCCCATGGGCCGGAAGTAGGGCCTGTCACTAACCCTGAGCTGTTCCCCCAGCCTTGGAGAGTGAACAAATTAACAAACAGGGAAAAAATAATTTGCCAGCTCCCCTAACCCAGGAATTCAGGGTAGACACAGCTCCTTTGCCTAGGCACAGCCATAAGGGTTCCGTGGACTTTGAATGCCTTTCCCCCTGCATAGACTTGTGCGGGCCCATTTCAACAGTGTAGGCCCTCATTACCACAGCACAACAGGGTATATACCTAAAGTCTAACTTCAACTGTTTCAGCTGTGAAGGGGCAGGTTCACGACATTTGACACTGCTCTGCCCATTAAGCAGGGTCTTCACCTACCCACATCAGGGGCCTAAGGACTGGTGGCTCCACCCATGCCACCTAGCCACCTGAGACAGGGGCCCAAGTATAAGAGATGCCCCCCAGTCCTTACAGCCAACAGCAGTGGATGACCATAGTCAGGCTGCAAAATCCACCCATCTACGCACTGTAAGGGAACAGGGACACGCTTTCCTCTTGGACACTCAGGGTTGGCTGTCGGCCCCCAAACTTGCTCAGCCTGTGTCCCCCTGCTGCAGCTGGATGCCTATGCCTACACCAATCACCCATGCCTGTCTAGAACTGTAGGTGAGAGCCTGCACTACACACTTGGTGGCTGACTACCTGGACACTTGAGCTGAATCCATACAGGAGGAGTAGGAGGACTCCTGGGTTCACATACTTAGTGACAGCTCTGGCCACCTGGTGGCCGGACATTGGAGCTTCACGGGTGCTAGTGACTCAGATAGCTCACACGAGCAGCCTATTTGGACATATAAAAACAAAACAAGTAACTAGGACACAGTAAGCAAACATAAAATAAATGTAACAAGTTATTGACGGCTCAGAGGTAACAGTCAATATCAAATTACGTAAACAGGCAGCCCATGATGGCTTCAGCAAGCTCCCAAAATAAAGAATCTAGAAATTTTCCAGAGGAAGAAAATTTCTTGGAATTACCAGAGGCAGAATACAAGAGATTAATATACAGAATTCTTCAGGAAATCAGGAAGGAGATTAAGCAAAATGCAGAACACGCAATAGAGGAAATTAAAAAGATTAGAGAAGAGCATAATGACAAATTGAATAGGCTACAAAAATCCATAGAAAGACAGCAATCAGAAATCCAGAAGATCAACAATAAAATTTCAGAATTAGACAACTCAATAGAAAGTCATAGCAGCAACATTGAGGCAATGGAGGTCAGAATTAGTGAGATTGAAGATAAAGCACTTGACACCAACTTATTTGAGGAAAAATCAGATAAAAGGATTTTAAGAAATGAAGAAGCCCTAAGAATCATGTGGGATTCTATCAAGAGGAATAACCTATGAGTGATTGGAGTACTAGAACAGGGAGGGATAACAGAAAATACAGAGAGAATTGTTGAAGATTTGTTGGCAGAAAACTTCCCTGATATCGTGAAAGATGACAAGATATCTATCCAAGATGCTCATCAAACCCCGCATAAGGTAGATCCCAAAAGAAAGTCACCAAGACATATTATAATCAAACTTGCCAAAACCAAAGATAAAGAGAGAATTTTAAGAGTGGTTAAGGATAAACGAAAAGTCATCTACAAAGGAGAGTCAATAAGACTAAGCTCAGACTACTCAGCAGAAACCACGCAGGAAAGAAGGCAATGGGATGACATATATAAAGCCTTGAAGGAAAAAAATTGCCAGCCACGAATTATATATCGAGCAAAACTGTCTCTCGAACATGATGATGAAATTAGGGCATTTCCAGATAAACAGAAGTTTAGGGAATTTGCAAAAACCAAACCAAAATTACAAGAAATGCTAAAGGGAGTCTTCCGGTTAGAAAATCAATAACATCAGATAACAACCCAAGAGTAGAACACTGGACAGATCAACCAGATATCAACCTAGACAGGGAAGTCACAAAAATAAATCAAGCTAAAACACTGAAAATAGGGAAACAGATGTTAACATATAAAAGATGATGACTTTAAAATCTAAGGCTCTATCAAGTATTGCAGGTCACAGTTACTACTGATCTACTTTATTGCAAAGTAGTTTGTGTCCATGAATACTTCCAATACTATCTCGTTCCATATGCAAATCACATATATTTAACCTTTACACTATACTCTGACTTTTTATATAGCAAAGGCTTAGGATGTACTCAATTATGGGCTACAAAGACATGGTTTCTGCCTCTAAGAAACTTGTATCTGGTTGCAAGATAAGACTCCATTTTTCAGATACTGAAATCGAGGCACAGAGAGAATAAGTAATGTATATAAGGTCACTCAGAGATGAAGTGGTAGGATCAAGATTCAGACTTGTACACGGCGGCTCCAGATTCAGAATACTTTCCACTGCTACCAGCGGTCAGATATTCAAGGGAAATCTAAAAAAATTGCATTCACTTTAGCTCAAAATTTTATTGTATGAAACCTGTAGGAGGTCAGAGAAATAGATGGAAACAACATCATGGGAGAGCTAGGATTTGAGCTGGGTCTTAAACAATGGCCGTCCATAATAAAAAGGAAAAAGAGACGCATTCTGGGAGGGAAACACAGCATAGAAATGAAGACTCATGCTTAGACAAGTCACAGAAAACATTAAGAAGTAGAAAGAAGAAATGAAGTATTAATTATTCAGAGACAACCATTGTTAAAATAGTCTGGCTCTATCTTTCTCCCGGGATTGTTTATTTATTTATTTGTTTTTATTTTAAATGCATAGGTTTATTTGTTTTTCGAAATTGAGATCATATTGTATGTACAATTTTGAGTCCTATTTTTTTAACTTGTATACTAACATAAGCATTTTCTCCTTATTATAAACTATTTGTAAACATTATTTTTAATGGTCTCATGATCATTAAACAGATGTATGATAGTTTAATTAAACATTTCCCTATTGTTCAACACTTAAATTTATGTACAATTTTTTTTATTAGAAATAATACTGCCAAGGATATCTTTGTACATAAAACTTTTTCATATTCACTATTAGGATAAAATTACAAAAGTATAACCCTAGGTCTAAAGTTATTATTTTTTCTTTATGGTTTTTACCCTAGATAATCAAACTAATACTTGCTGGAACTGAGATGTCAGTGGTAAATAAGTCAAAGTTCCCATTCTCAGTTTACTTTCTAGAAGAAAAATAATAATAATAAGCATAAACAAAAAAAATTCAGTGGGGGAAATGCTTTAACTGAAAGGCGTCTGAACAGACTCCATGGGACCATAACAAGGGAATGACCTTCTCTGCTGGGAGAATAAGAGAAAACATCACAGAGGAAGTACCTTTTGAAAGATCTTAAAATTCATTTATTTTTCCTTAGACACTTTATTTTGAGGGAACAGCTGTTATTTCTGATTGAGCCCGAGTTGTTGAGATATTTAAAGGTAGTGCTGCTGATCCAGAAGAAGGAGGCTAGAGATTATACATATTTTAAGATGCATTTGCCTGTACTCTTAAGTAATTTGATAATCATTATTAATTCATAAAACCAAATTTATATATATATATATATAAATACTCAGTCATCTGACTCCATATGGAAGAAATTCATTGCCTTGCTGCTGTTACTCAACCTCGAACCACTTTTTTGATACAGGAAAGAAGCAGTTCTATTTTGGAAGAGTCAGGCAGCAACGCTTTGTCATAAACTACTGAGAGAGAGGGAGGAAAGTTCCAGGGTTTCTAAGGCTCTCTCCTTCCACTCTTTAGGCCAGAGATTTCCAGACTTTCTGGGTTAACAGCACCCTTAGTGTCTCAATAACTTTTTTCCTGCTGTTCTTAAGACAAAAAGTAGCTATATCATCTACTAAGTAGGTAGGTCTAAACAACTTAATAAGTATTTATGTTCTAACATAGTAGCCATTTGAAAAAAAAATACACAGTTGAAATAAATATATTTTTATTTTACTCTTAAATAATCACAATTCAGTTACTTACTAACGGGATGAGTGCACCCGTGCACACCGTCTGAGCCTTGGAGTCAGATTGGATACCACCACCCTTATTTTCTGCCCCAAACTGATCTTCACACAGTTATTTGCTTTTTATCACAGTAACCACCAAAAACACAGCCTCACAAATATATGACGACATCAAATGGAATGGAATGCAGTCTAATGTTGAAGCTGTTAAATACTTTGAACGGGTAGTTTGCCTGGTGTCTAACAGATGTCAAGTATTGCTAAATTTTGCTTGAACACTTAAAACACCCAGTGACAGCCCTGTGAATTTTCTGTAGTTACATACAGAAGGGCTTGGAAGGTGGCTACACAGCCTATTCTGCCAGTGATAAGCTTTGCGACCTTTTTTGGAAAGTCCCTTTACCCCCTGAACTTCAGCTCCCTCCTCTAAAGAATGGAATATATCAAAGAAGATATATCCCAAAACTCTTAACAAACTCTAAAGCAACAAGTAAAATCTATTACTGTTATATTTTATACACCAGTCAAAGAACTCAGAAAAAGTAAGGGATTTCTATTGCTGTCAGATTAAAAGCTTCAAAATGGCAAGCTAGATCCCACTTAATCTTAGTTAAGCCTACTTACCACACTTTTTTTCATTCCATTCTTCTTCCTCATTCTTTCTATCCAGCCATCCTTTACTTCTCTCTATTCCTAACCCACCACCATCTTCTCTCTCCCAGGCCTTCTCCATGTGTACCGACTGCCTAGAAACTCTTCCCGTCCCGTTCATCTTTACCTAACAAATTCCTGCTTATCCTTCAATCCCAGCTTCCACATCACTTCACCAGGAAAATCTTCCCTGAACACCCATACCAACTAGCTGGCATCACGCTGCTTGTGGCCATTTGTTTACTATGTCTTCCTCTCTGGGCCAGAAGCTCTTCGAGGGCAGAAACTGCATCTGTCCTGTCCTTGTCCCCAGTGCCTAGAACACAGTAGCTGTTCAGTAAATATTAGGCAACCTCCTTCACAGGAAATGTTGATGGTATCCACCTGAAGCTGAGCGAAGGGATAGAGCCAGGCAGGGGCACTGCTGTGAGCTCATTTTATCCCTCGTTCATCTCAATGCTTTTCTTTTGTCCTTCTTTCCTCTTTCTTACTATCCCCCTCTTTCTTTATGGCACTGCGTGTTCTCATACCAGGAAGTGATGAGAGACTGCTATTCTCTTCCGGTGAGCCTGAAGGGACCTGAGAGGGCAGTTTTCTATCTTTTCTTAGGGACAAAAGGATGAGAATTTGTATATTTAAAGTATCTTTGGACAAGCAAAAATCATCCCTTAGCCCTGTTTTTGCCCCAGATCATGAAAAATTCTCTGCCTCCTCTCTGTGTTGATCTCCATGTGAAGACAGATCTTCCATGGGGGCTGGAGGGCCTCCACCTCTCAGGGTCCTTCTGCTGATCAGGGACTGCCTGGGCAGAGTTCCCCCTATTCTCGAGGGCCCCCTAGATGCAATCATTTGGCAAATCACTTCACCCATACGCTCTCTACTTCTTAAGAAGAGCCCCCCCTTCACTTACGAAGAAACAGACTCTCAGAGTGCTAACATAATGTCCCCGAGGCTACTCTGCTAAGTTTGTCGTCAGAGTAGCAGGGCGTCGCTCCCTCTTCCCCTTTCTCCTTGCTCCCTCTCCACCCCCTACTCCATTTCAGCTTCTGGAAAAAGAAACACTGCAAGTATTTCCCCTTAGGAGCATAGCTCATTTTCTTGATGTTGGGGCTTACGTAGAGCTGAGCGCCTATGATTTTGTCTGCCACTTAAGTGAGATTAGCTGGAAGCAATCTGCTTAAAGTTTAAGCATCAACTTATCACTTTGTTAACTGTGCATTCATTTTCAAGAGGATGGTTAACTTTAATGGGAATGGGGGATTGAATCATGTGGCAACAGGTTCGGTGACATGTGGGAGCCAGAAGGAAAGTGAGAGGCCTTCCCCGTCAGATGGTATATGGAGGGGGACCTGGTTTAAAGACCTGGATTAGTGTTCTGTCTGTAATTTTCTACAGGGGACAGACAGGAAGACTCCCACTCTGTCACCCTGTAACTGACATCAAGAGTTCACCCTTCTCTCAGAGCAGGGCAGTGCCTAGAAGACGTCAGGAAGAGACAGGTCAGATTACTTCATGGCCACAAGGGACATAGATATGCACAGACTAGAATTTGCCCACTGGAAGGGACGCGGAATCATTCAATCCCTCTACTGCATTTTACAGATGAGGAAACTGAGGCCCAGGGAGGGACAACGACTTGTCCTACAGTACACAGCAGGACAGAGCTGGACTAGAATACAGCAGATTTCTTTCCCCATCTCTTAGCTTCCACAAGTCATCTTGTCTTCCCAATGGCAACAAAGTATGGCTTCCTTGATTCAATTAACAGAAAGCTAGCCTTCCGGAACTTTTGTAAGAGCATGCTTTGTTCTCATGCCCATGTGATTTCAGGTTTTCTCAAAGAAGAAGCAAAACTTTTCTCTAAGAAAATTAACAGGCTTACAATTTTTTGAATTTATGTTTTTTGGTTTTTTTTTTTTCCTCCCAATCATCTTTAAGTGCTATGGGATGCAACCTCCTTTTTGCCATTATGTTCTTATCAGGGAGGGAAGGCTTAGGAGTTTTAATTATTTTAATTGATGGAGCAACCAGAGATGAAGGGTAGTTGTGAGGGATTCTACAAACCCAGAGCAGTAAGCCTGACTGAGAATCTGGTGGCATCGGTCTTCATCCTGAGAGCTGAATTAAGGGTGTTTTCTTCCTTGTCATTTTAGGGATGCCGTACTCTGGCTCCACTTTAACCAGCCAATCTTCTCTTACAGGGTCCTTTCCGAGTCAGGCCGTTTTCTTTACAGACACCTCCAATTTTTCATTCCCATTCATAAAATACGTATTGAGTATTATGCAAGTGACATTGTTCAATATTCTGGGAAAACAAAGATTAATCCCTTTGAAAGCTTAACAAGGGTCACGTATAAAGTAGTATCTTTCAGTCTGCAAGTAGTGATCCATTGTAGGTCTTGAGAAAAATTTAGTAGGTTGTGATCCATTTGGAGATGATGAGATAAATTTAGTAGATCAGTATTTTCTTATAATGAAATTGTGGTAGATGGATGCAGAAATGGCCCTCGATTTGTTCTTGATTCCCTGAGTCCATGTGATTCATTGGTCAATGGAACAATAGTGGACGTGACACAAGCAGAGACTTGAGAAATGCTTGAGCCCTGGAGTTTGCTCTGTCTTGCTGCTCTTAGGAACTTTGAGAACACCACCATATGAACAAACCTGGGACAGCTGTGGTTAAAGAAACACATATGGCCCAGTTATTTGTACGCCAGACTGCAAGCCAACCACCAGATATGTGAGTGAAGCCCATCCAGGACCAGTACCCCCACCAGCCACCCCACCAACTGACCACAGATGCATGCTCGAGCCTAGCCCAGTGTAGGACAGTGTTTCTCACTCTTGGTGCTATTGACACTGAGCTAGATAATTCTTTGTTGTGAGGCTGTTCTGTGCATTGTAGATGTATAGTAGCATCCTTGGCCTCTAACCACTAGATGCCTGTAGTACCACTGGCCCCCTAAGCCAGTTGTGAAGACCAAAAAGTATCTTCAGAAAACCAAAAATATTACCAACTCTCCCTCAGGGGGCAAAATCAGCCCCAGCTGAGAAGTATTGGTCTAGAAAAATTACTCAGCAAAATAGTAGTAAAATAAACGATTGTTTTATGCTACTAAATTTTGAGGTGGTCTGTTATGCAGCAAAACTATATGATACAGAAGTCGAATAGAACAGAATCAGGACACATGAGACTCAGTAAATGAAACTGTTTTATGAAACTACAATGTGTGTACTGGGTCATGATGTAAAATGTATTTCTTACCCTGGGTTGTCATAAAAAATGTTTGAAAGCCCTCTGGACTTAAAGGAAAAGGCGTGGGAACTAAATTCTTGAGCCAGCTCTGATACCTACCAACTGAGAAAGGTTAGGTGATTTTCCTAACTTCTCTGACTCTTGGACTTCTCATCTAACCATACCAGCCTACCTCAAACTAAGTTATTGTTGCTGGGTGCCATCAACTTGATTCCAACTCATATCAACCTCATGTGACAGAGTACAACTGTCCCATAGGATTTTCTTGACTGTAATCTTTATGGGAGCAGATTGCTAGATCTTTTTCCTGCAGAGCCTCTGGGTGGATTGAAGTTAGCAGCTTAGTGCTTAACAATTGCACCACCAGGGCTTCTTCAAAGCTAAATATGTAAAAGTTCATTGTAAACTATTAAGAGCCATAGAGCTATTTATCAAGGTCATCATGTGGTTGTCTCTGTTTGTTTCCCTACATTGACTTCCTTCCCGAGTGCTCGCCATCCTTCTACTTCTAGCTGAACTCGATCCATGATTCAAGGTCCAAAGTTCAGGTTCCATCTTGTCCTTGAACATTCTTCCCCTTACCATCTCTGAACATCCTTGGCACTTATAGAAAATTCAATACAGCACTCAGTTCCATTCCATTTTGTTAAATATGGTACATGTTTTGGTTTGTCTCTCCACTTAGACTGTAAGCTCCTTGGGGGTAGTGGCCATATTACATCCTTATTTGCATTCCCCACGGTGTGTAGCACATGTTCCTGGACATGATAGGTCCTCAGCAAAGACATTAACTTACCGGTTCTCGTTCAAAAAGCATGGTGTTCACTTTCACTCCACTTTATGGATTTTACCTTCACAAAGTTAACCTTCTCCTCTGTAAATTAGCCCACCCCTTATTGGAACCCAGCAAGTCCTATCTGGGGTTTGAGCCATCACCCAGCTCCACCACCTTTCAGAATCAACAGCAACAAGGACGCCTCCCGCCAATGGTGCCCTTCCATCCTGGTGCACTTCCTGTGGGAAGCATGAATTACCCAGGTGAGGAGTGGAAGCCTCAGAGCAGCTCTGCTGGGTGTGAGGCTCTGCACTGTAATTGCCTGACTCAGGGATTGTGGCCAAGGAGGAGGTCAGGTGGCCCAGGCCTCCTTCAGCTGAAAAGCACAGTTATTGCAGGCAGCTGCTGCTTTCCCAGTGGGAGATATTCCTCTTAGGAAATGGTTTATCTGGTGATACCCCAAACAGTCAGCGTGGCACTGTTATTCTGTTCCTGGTTTCCAATATTAACCACACAGGTGGAGCTGGGTGATGGCTCAAACCCCAGATAGGACTTGCTGGGTTCCAATAAGGGGTGGGCTAATTTACAGAGGAGAAGGTTAACTTTGTGAAGGTAAAATCCATAAAGTGGAGTGAAAGTGAACACCATGCTTTTTGAACGAGAACCGGTAAGTTAATGTCTTTGCTGAGGACCTATCATGTCCAGGAACATGTGCTACACACCGTGGGGAATGCAAATAAGGATGTAATATGGCCACTACCCCCAAGGAGCTTACAGTCTAAGTGGAGAGACAAACCAAAACATGTACCATATTTAACAAAATGGAATGGAACTGAGTGCTATATTTCTCATGAAAGAACCCCTGGAAATTTCCAAGTAAGGAAGATCATTTGATAATACTGGGGAAAAAAAAAACAGAATGAGACATTTCCCAGGATTGGTAATTTGGGGAATGTTAGGAAAAACGTGGTTCCTCTTCTCCCTGCCAAACGTGCCAACTCCCCTAAGAAAACAAGATTTTCTTTTGTTTTCTTGACTCAAGGTGGCTGCAAGTCACTCTTGGTTGCAGTAGAAGCTTGTAAATTAAAGATGAAGGAATACTTTTCAACATGGAGGTCTTGAAAATGAGACTAATACCATTAATAAGAATGTACATCTAGGTGGCACTTTACAATATCCACAGGCACGTTCTCCGGAGGTTTCTAAGGGAAGAGTCAGCAGTGGCAGCTCTGGAATTCAGTTGTTCAACAACTCTTTACCAAGCATCCAATAAGTGCAAGTCACTGCTCCCGACCTTCAGGGTACTCGCAGATCGACAAAAGCAAACCCCAGCCCGTGAAACTTACATACCACCAGGAGACAGGCCAACAAGAATAAAAAACACAAAAAAATAGAATGTCAGAACCCTTGTGCATTGCTGGTGGGATGTAAAGTGGTATAGCTGTTGGGGAAAACAGCTCAGCAGTTCCACAAAAAGTTAAACATAGAATTACCATATGACCTAGCAATTCCACTCCTGGGTGTATACCCACAAGGCTTGAAAGCAGGAACAAAGATACTTGTATGTCAATTGAAGCACTAGTTACAATAGCCAAAAGGTGGAAACAACCCAAGTGTTCATCAACAGATGAATGGATGAACAAAATGTGGTATATTCATGCTATAGAATATTATTCTGCCATAAAGATAAATGAAATTCTGGTACATGCTACAATGTGCATGAACCTTGAAAACATTACGTTGAGTGAAATAAGCCAGACACAAAAGGACAGATACTGTATGACCCCACTTATACGAAATATCCAGAAGAGTCAAGTGCATACGGACAGGTTTGTTAGTGGTTATCAGGGGCTGGGTGAGAGAAATGGGCAGTGGGTACTGCGTTTCTGTTTAGAGAGATGAAAACAATTTAGAAATGGACAGTGGTGTGGTTGTACAACATGGTAAATGTAATGACGTCACTGAATTGTACACTTAAAACTGGTTAAAATGGCAACAGTTTTGTTTAAAATATATATTTTATAACAATAAAATTAAAAAAAATAAAATGTTAGGCATTGATGAGTACTATGAGGAAAATAAAATGGGATAATAGTACAGATACGCTTTAGAAAAGACTGTGAGGTAGCACATTTAGAAAGAATAATTAAGAAAGGACTTTGAGGAGTTGACATTTGAAAGGGAATTTAATAAAGTAAGAGCGAAAAACATACGGATTTCTGGGGAAAAATGTTCCAGAATGAAAATAAGTTCAAGAACCCTGTGGCATATGCATGCTTGGTGTACGAGAACAAGAGCGTTCAGACCCAGTCCTGCTCAGGGTAAAGGCCTGCTAGAGATCCTTTCCAGCATTCTCTGTGTCTCCTGAAAAGAGATTTGGTCTTTTAATTATTATTTTTTCACTCTTTATGGATAATATATCAACACTATAAACTTTACATTCAAGTGGAATGGAACTTCCAGTCAAAGCTGGCTGAGTCAGCCCGTCAGCTGTTTCAAATAAGACCCAAGAACTGGGAAAGAGCATTTGGGTTTACCCCAATCAGACCTCCTGAGGCTTCGACCCCTAGCCCACTGTTCATCTTCAGAGCCAAGTGAGAAGTGGCTGGTGTTGTAAACGCTGTGGTGAGAGGCACCCTGGAGCCTCCTCACCACACTGCAGGGACTCCAGAAAAATAACCACCATGGAAAGGGCTGGCTGTAGAGCTGAGAGAGTTGGAAGGAGCAAAATGGGTAGGTTTTGCTGTGTAGGAGGAAAACATACCCATTTACTGCAGCGTTGCTTTCATATGCAGACCCCAATCCAAACCAGATAATGGAAATCCGTTTACATAGCTCATTCCTTTCTGCCTATGGGGGAGACAGCTTCATAAAGAGCCAGCTTTGCTTCCCAAACCAAATATACATGAAGCTTGAGCTCGCCTTACTTCTCTCTGCCACCTGAGTCACCAGCTCAGTGCCACTTGGCACCAGAGGAACTACCTAACACAGCTGGTGTCTCTGTGCCTGTTAGGGTGTTAAACTAGTTAATGGGGACTCTCCTATTGTCTTTCTGTTATATTTCAGGGGGAATTTGTCAACCATGAGATTTCATTTAGCTTTGTTCATGGGAACCAGCGGGCCACTATCTGAATGTACTTACTTAGGATCTCTGGGTTTGCCATGATCCCAAATGGTAGCAGGGAGGGGAAACACAGACCAGAGAGAAGAAGGGAGATAGAATATTGGCTATTGGCTCGCTTCTATGGAATTGCTCTACTTCTGCCTCCTCCTCTCTCCAGTTGCCGTGGAGTCAACTCTGACTCATGGCAACCCCATGTCTGTCAGAGTAGAACTATGCACCATAGGGTTTTCAGTGGCTGATTTTTCGAAAGATGACTGCCAAGCTTTTCTTCCGAGGTATCTCTGCGTGGCCTTGAACCTCCAACCCTTAGGTTGGCAGCCAGGTGAGTTAACCATTTGCACCTCTCAGGGACTCCTCTGGTTCTGTACTTGCCCCTTTTCTCTGCTCCTGGTCAGTCAGCCCATTTACCTAGATTACTAGTACGAAGATTCAAAAAGCAGACCAATTTGTAATTTCTTACAATTTGTTGTCAAATTTCTGTCAGTTACAGCTATGAGCTGTGTGTGTGCTATACCTCCTTCTTCGTGGGCTGTGCCTTTTTCTTACCAACCTTTTTTTACCTTCCATAGAGTCCCTCCCTTTCTCAATGGTCTCTGTCTGTCTGTCTAAGGGTGGGAGTCAGGAATAGGTTGGACACACGGCTGGAACAGATGAATAAATTCCTTTAGCCAGGCCACTTGCACAAGCATTCAGGAGCTCGGGCCTGAGTGCCCTTTCTCCCACCCAGTAAAGGTGAAAGACACCGACTCCCCCTCAGGACTAATGTCCCCAGGAAGACCCCTTCACCCCTAGCCACTGTTCTGCTAGGAATGGTCAGCCGCCCGTTATCTGCTAGATGTAGTAGCTGTTCTGGGAACAGGGAAAATTGGGCTCCAATTCTTGTTCTCCTCAGATTAGTCACATCTTCATGTGAAGTCAGTTGCCTGTTTTGTAAAACACATGAATTTGAGCAAATCAGGGATTTTTAGATCATGCTCCTCAGAGCCACTGGTCTCCGCTGGGGAGCTCCAAGTCTTCCACTCTTACTTTGTCCCGATATTTGGGCCTCTACATGGGATTCCATTTGGAAGGAGGAGCTAGTTCTGAAAAGTTGGAGAACCAGAACTACACGAGCAGTAAAAATTGAGGCTGCCCAGCACCTGAGGGTACCTGAGAGTGTCCTGGAACTGCAGCCAGCTGGCACTTCTGCACACGTGTGCATGATGCTCACCACCTTAGAGCAGAGGCTCTCAAAGTGTGGTGCCTACAGCAGGAGCAGCATCACCCAGGAACTTCTAGATGTGCAAATTCCCCAAGCCCCTCCCCACCAGACCCACTGAATCAGAATCCCATCAAGCTGGGTTTTTGTGAGTCCTCCCGTGATTCTGATAGGTGCTCAAGTACGAGAGCTACTACCCCAGAGAAATGGACTCAACCCAGTTTTGCCAGATCGCTTGTAATCCCCTTTCCTATCACTTTATCCTCGTATTTTCAAGGCTACAAAAGAGACCCACTTCCAACTCCTGAAAGCATGTCAACTCGGCTTCCAAAGGTAAAAAGCTAACATCCTGAAAGCTGGCCTATGGGGACAGTAAGGATGGGAGAAGAAGGCAGGGATGGGACTGTATAATTGCCTCAAACCAAAGGGCTGCTTCCTTTCTGCAGCTGGCTGCCGGACACCAGAGCTCTCCCGAAGGAGGTGCCTTGCTTATTAACATCATAACTCAAGCAAGTTGCTTGGAGTCACCGCACATGGAAAATTGCATTCTGCAAAGTGTTGAAGCTGCAAAGTCACCAGCTGAGTCGATAGACTTTTATTTTAACTATGTTTGTGATCAATACTTAAACAGGATTGACCGAGCCCACTGCTAGTGCACCTCTCTCCTTCCAGCTGCTTTTGAAAGATAAAATATTTAGTTGGGTTGGGGCTGGGTGGGATGGTGTTGATAACAATGGTTTGAGGCCAACGGGAATTTTGGGCGTGGTGTAGGGCGTTAGCATCAAGCTCTCAAGGGCCCTGGAGCCACCAACTGTGAATCTCCCTGGGCCAAAGGGGCTTCTGCTCAGACATTCTGGGAAGATTGTGGGAAAATGAGAAGGGAATTTATGGAAAGTAAGGCTTTGGCCACTAGTAGTCTAAACGTTAGAGTATTAAGAGAGTTTCTTGGAAATAGTCACAGCATATTTAATCTTGCTTTTAGTGGAACCCATTGAGAGATAATGCAGTTAGTAGCTAAGAGCATGTGTTCTCGTTTCAGAATCAAATTCCACCTACCATATTTCTGCGGACATGTTACTTAATATCTCTGTGTCTGATTATCCTCATGACGGTTCCTCGTGATGTTGTAAAGAACGGATGAGACACTACACGTAAATCGCTTGGAATACTACCTCCCCTTTGTAAGTGCTCAGAGTCCCTGCGGGGTGCAAATAGTTAATGTGCTTGGCTGCTAATCAAAAGGTTGAAGGTTTGAGTCTACCCAGAGGTACCTCAGAAGAAAGGTCTGGCAACCTACTTCCCCAAAAATCAGTTATTGAAAACCCTATGGAGCACAGTTGTGGTCTGACACACACAGGATCACCATCAGTGGGAGTAGACTCAACAACAACTGGGCAGCTGGGTTAGTAAGTGCTCAATAATGTTAGCTCATCAGTGGTGGAACTGGGACTCAAAATCCAGTTCTATTCGTCTCTAACACCAGACTTTTAAAGACTTGATATGATTTACGTGCAAAAATTAGATAGTATTTTAGGAAAAGCTATGACTAAATGCTAAGGCATAAATGGCAATCTCTATTAAATGAAGTCTGAATAAATAAAAAACAGAAATAGTTGGAGAATCAGGTGAAACTATATGGACATGATCAAACTTAAGTTAGACCTGAACAAACAAGACCATTCAGAAAGACCCTGCAAGAACAGCATATGTAAATATCACTTACAGCTCCCTGTGAAGGATCTGTTGAATCTGAGCTATTTCTGCACATCAGCCCGTAGGAAGAGTGAAACCCCCAATGAACAGATACCTCCGAAAAATGTGTCGTCTAAGTAATTCAGGCTAGAACTCCTCTTTCAAAGGATGGGCAGGGAAAAGGAACTCATATTAGGGGGCTGAGCAGAGAAGATTGGTGAGGTGTGATGAGGCCATCAACTTGTTCTGGTTTGCAGGAACTTTCCCAGCCTAGCACTGAAAGTGCCAGAAAACCCTCAGTTCCAGAACCCGTAGTTCTGGGCAAATGAGGACGGTCAATCACCCTATAGTGAAGAAGGCCAGCCGAGCGTGCTTCCTAAAGCCTAGGGAAGTAATGCTTCACGGAGGAGAGAATGTTCGAAAGCATCAAATGCAAGAGATAAAACCTAAGAAGGCCTATTGCATTCAGCAATTAGGAGGTCACTGGGAACAGATTAAGGAAAGTTGGGCTGCCATGAGTAGGTTTTGGACTTGAGTTGGTATGCCACGGGAAGCCATTGTGGCCACTCTCTTCAGCTAGGGGATAGCCTGATGAAAATTATCGAAGAACCTGATTTGTCTTATGACTTTCTTAGAGCCCAAGAAAAATGACCAGATCCCAAAGCAAACACACACCCCTGAAGTGCAGTTTGCGGAGCCTGTTTGTTCAGCATTCGTTACCTCTGGTACAGTTGGAGAAGTCAACATGCCGGTCTCTGGTGTTTGGGTCATAATGATTCTGATGTTACTTGGATGGCCAAATGACTGACTTTCCCATTGATCGTGGGAGCCTGAGTTGTGAATGATGGATTGGACCACCGGCGCGGCTGCCTGTGGGAAAGCTGATTTTATTCAGATGAGCTACTCCAGACAGCCTCTCCTCCCCCTCCTCCCCCTCCTCCCTCACCCTCTGTTTCAGGCTCTGTTTCTGTGTCTCCCTCAAGAATTTCTTGACCATGTCCTTCACTCTCTTTCTTTCTCTTTCCTTCTTTCCTTCCTCCCTCCCTCTCTCCTTCTTTCATTCTTTTCCTGGCTCCCTTTTTCTTTCCTTCTTTCCCTCAATTTTTTCTCCGTTTCTCTCTGCTTCTCCTTTTCTCCCTTATCACCCTTATCTGTCCCTCTCTTTTTCTTCTGACTTATATATTAGGGTCCATTTTTATTTAGTCAGGACTTGGCAGGAAGGGGGCACAAAAAGATTCTTACTTTTAAAGCATGGGCTGGAATCCAAAAGTCCTCTTAGCACATCCCAGGGTCTCAGAATCGTATCTGCAGGGTTTGGCCCAGGAATTACCCAAGTCAATGGAAAGCAACATCTCCTGTTAACTGGCATCCATGAGTCAGGGCTGTGGGACAGGGCCACATTGAAGGACTGGGGACTCAGTCACTCTCTGCCTGGGTCAGTTTTTCCAAGGTGCAGGAAGCTGTATCTAATAGCTACAGCTTCGCCAACCCTTCTGGTGTAGGAGACTTAAGAACTCTCTTTCAGGGATGCAAAACATATGCATACAGAAGATGTGCTGACTTTAGTTACTACTTGAAGGGTTGAACCAAAGCCAGCATGGATTAGTTTAAAAGCACGGATATATTTTTAAAGGCAAACCACTCTGTTATTAAACTTGACTCTCTCCATGTGTGTATAGGGAGACAGTGGATATGGATGTTTGTTTAGATGTTTTTATCCTTCTAATATTCTGTGAAGTCATCCTTCACTAAATACACAGGGTCAGCATCTATGCTTCAGGTGTCCCTCCTCAGAAGCCACAGTGCTAACACTGAGGTCCCAAGCTCAGACAAACTCCGCTCCTCTTCAGAAGTCTTAGTGGAGTCTTGGGGTTTGTTTGAGTGCGGACTGCAGGTTTCTCGGCATGCTTCTTGTGAGATCAGAGATAAGAAAACTGAAACAGAACTCTGATTTGGTTTGCAACACACTTTACGCTGCCAACAGGAATGTGCCACACGTGCTGTCATTTATGCAGAGCGGTTTGGTCTGCATAGCTATTATAGCTTCACTTTCCCTAAATTCACCACACAGACTACCCAGAAACCCTCCTAATGCATCTGTGTCTGTGTATCTATACATGTCTACAAACTATAAAATTGTGTGTGTGTGTGTGTATACACGCACATACATAAGCTCACCGGGGACAGTATATTTTAAGAGCAATCTCCGTACTACCAAACTGATTTAGATTTCTCTCTCTCTCTCTTTTTTTTCCTCTATGTAAATTCATGCGTGGCTCTTTTCCCAAAGAAAACCATTTTTCACAAGTTAATCCCACTCCATATATTTAACTCATTCCCCGTCTCTCCCTTACTTATCTGCCTTGGGGTATAATTACACCTTAGTCTCCTCTATCCTGACAAAACCTTCACTGAAACTTTTAGGAATACTGAAATGCTTAATCCTCCATCCCTGAAATTCAGAACTGGTCACCATTTCCTCTTTCTTCTTCTCTGTCTTTCTGTGAGTACCTCTGATGTTTAAGGCTCCATCTGGGTTCCTTTCCACCTATTATTATTATTTCCTTAGATAATCTTTGCTTTTGAGGACTTTGGCCAGACACCATGATAATGATCCTCAAATCTACATTTTAACCTTCACCTGTGATTTACATCTACGTTTCCAGCTTCCTACAGGGTGTTTTTTAACATAAATGTTATGTCACAAAATTGCTGTCTAAAATTAAATCTAACATATTTTCCTTTCAAACTGATTTCTCGTCCTTTGTTATTCACATTCCCAACGTTTTTTTAAGCTATGACATCAACATTTCATTCCTCTTGTCCTCCATTTCTCATTGGTCCTGGAAGATTGCCTGTTCTGCTCCAAGGTCTCACATTTCTCCTGGCTCACCAAGCCCTCAGTCAACACCTCCTTAGCAATATACCCCTATATCTATGCAACAGACTCTTAGTTTTTGTTTTCTCTGTCCAATTGTCTTTTATCTTCTACTCCAATCTCCATATTACTACAAACTAATTGCCATGGAGTTGATTCTGACTCGTAGTGACCCCACGTGCTTCAGAGTAGAACTGTGCTCCATTGGGTTTTCAATGGCTGATTTTTTGGAAGTACATCACCAGGCCTTTCTTCTGAAGCACCTTTAAGTGGACTCGAATCTCCATCCTTTTGGTTAGCAGCCGAGCATCACCCAGGGACTTCAGAGACGAAAGACTTGGCAAAATTTTATTTCAGCATCTGCATTCTTGTTCAAGAGCCCACAACTTCCTATTACCAACAGGATCGCATTCAAATTCAAAACCATCTCTTATCTAGGCTCAACTATTCTTTTTCTCTCCAGTCATATTTATCTCATAGAAGATCCTAGCCAGTCCTACTCCTTTTCACTTTTGAAGTATCCTCCAATGCTCTTTCTCTCACTTGAACGACCCTCTTACTCTCCACAAATCCAAATTCCATTATTTCCTCATGGGTCTAATTCAGACCTCATTACCCAAAAGAAGCTTTCCCAAGTCCCTTCGCCCTTTCAGTGCTTTTGGAGTTGGAGTTCTCTCACACATTTATTGGGGCACACTCTCACGTGATTATGCATATGTTGTTCTGCATGTATATTCCAATTGTCTCATACCTTATTTCCCCAAATGCATGTTAAACAACCTAATAAGCCAGACCTTTAAAAAATTTCCTCCAATAATCTTCAAACCTTAAACCAAAAATATCCCCTGAAGTCTTCTTTAAACCAAACAATAAGTCGGCTTATTTATTTAGTAAAGAATGTTTGCCTTGAACACGGTGTTCTTCTGAAGAACTATCTATATGGGATAAAATTGACAACAGCAACTCAAAAGGTCAGACAGGAAGCTTAGGGGACAGTGAGTTCATATTAATGGGGAAAGAACAACTCAAAAAAGGAGGGTGAGAATGGTTGCACAACTTGAAGAATGTCATCAATGTCACTAAATTGTACACGTAGAAACTGTTGACAAAAAAATCTCCAAATAGTTAAGTATAATATTGAGAAAATAAATAATATTGAGAAGATAAAAATGAAGGTTTGTTGAATAGATTAATCATATGTTGAAAGAGGATGGTATATTAATATCAGCAAGTGACAGAAACCCAATTTAAACTGGTTCTAGTAAGAGAGGGAATTTTCTGGCTCACATCTCAGGAAGGTCCGGAGGTAAGGCTGGCCTATGGCATGGCTAGACCAGGAACCATCAGAGCAAGGTTTTCACTCTAACTCTTGGCTCTGCTCTCCATGTTGGCCACGCTCTCAGGTAGGCCCTCTGTGAATGGCCTCCATCAACTCCAGGCCTGTGACTTTCCAGCTCCAAGCCTATCAGAAAAAGATTCTATTTTCAAATGATTAGCCTGGAACTGATTTTTTTTTCTTAAAAAAACTGATTTTGACTTCTGGTAAAATGGCGCTCTAGGCACCAGAACGTCCCTCCACAGCAAAGATCCGAAAAACTAAGCTGAACAGAGAAAACAACAATCCTGAAACCCTAAAACATCAAACGAAGAGATAAAGAACTCAGCCAAGCACCAAATGGAGTGAGAAAACTGACAAAGAACGGAGAGTGAGGAGAGATTCATGCAGAGGTCCCCTATTAGCTAACACAGCGCGGATCCACCATCTTGGATGCCAATCGGAGACCAGCAAAAAGGGTGTATGAGAAAGCAGCTTCACGGAGCTTCCAGCGGGAGACAAAACAACCAGTAATTTGTGATGCACGCTTTCCCACACCCTGAACCTTTCTTCACCCCCACAAGGCCTCCTCTGCTCCCGGGGCCACAATCTCTTGTCCAGGAGGACCAGCTGCTTGGATTCCACCCACCCACATTGACCAGCTCTCTGACTGCCATTTGTTGGCTGCTGGTGTTACTTTTTTTCCTCTTCTTTGGATTTCTTCCTTACCTCTCACCACCTCCGCCTTCTTTCACTCAAATACCTGGCTCCATGCACCACCTTTGCTTATTCCTGAAAGGCTGCAGAGCTCTGGTAGTTTGTGATATACGCTTTCCCACCCCCTACTCTTCTTCACCCACACTCAGCCTCCTCTGCTTCCCGCGGACACAGTCTCTTGTCCAGAAAGCACTGGTTGCTTGGATTCCACCAGCCAGCACTAGCTGGTTCTCTAAGTGCCATTTGTTGGCTGCTGGTGTTGCTTTTTTTCTGCTTCTTTTGATTTCTTCCTTACCTCTCACCACCTCCCCCTCCTTTCACTCAAATACCTGGCTCCGTGTGCCATCTTCGCTTCTTCCTGAGGGGCTGCAGAGCTCCGTTCAAGTGTGGAGATGCTTCCCGGTCTGGAATGCCGCACTGGTGGGATCCCAGGGCTTTTATTCTTTTGTTTGTTTTGAATTGTTTGTTTGTTTTCTTTTCCTTTTCTTGAGTTGGGAGCCCATTCTGGCCAGGCAGTGCTGCATGGCTTGGAACCTACCCCCTAGGCTTGCACAGATGTGCAGAGGGATCCCTGAAAGCATTTCTTTTTTTGTTGTGTTTTTTTTTTCTGTTTTTTGGGGGGCTTTTCTTGTTCTTTTTTTTTTTTAATTTGTTTTCTTTTCTTTTCCCTCTTTTTCTATTTTTGTCTTTCTTCGTTACTCAGGTTCTCAACTCTCTACATCTTCCATCTCTTTCTGTTCCCTGAATACCTGTATACCTCTATGCCTTCTAGCCAGGCTGTACTGCAACAACTGAGAACAACTTCCCCAGACCTCATAGCCGCACTGGTGGGATCCCTGGGAACTTCGCTGTTCTTTTCCCTTTCTGATTTTTATTTATTCATTCTTTCCTTTTCTTTTTTTTTCTTCCTCTTCCCCTTTTTGTTTTTCTCCATTTCATAGTCTCTCATCTCTCCACTCCAACGGCAAGCTCCCCTATCATTCTTTTTTGTTTGTATGTTTTTGGCTCCTGTTCCTCTCTCCTCTCTCCCATATCCATCTTAGCTGCACACATAACAATCTCACCGCTACATCCTGCCTACCTGCACTGTGCGCTTGACGTCACACCACCAAGCAACACAGGCACAGCCTACTGGAACCTGCCCTGCGCTGATTAACGACCCACCCTGGTGGCTGTAGTAAGTGCCACAAACAACCCATCCCAGTAACTCCTCTTCAGCTATACCTGCCCTGCCGTACCTTATCTGAGTGACTGACCATGCCAATTGGAGAAAGAGGTGAAAAGTATTGTGCCCACAGATGAGCAAACAACAAAGAACACATAGCCGCCTGCTCAGACATGGCTAAATTTTTTAAAAAGGGACAAAACAAACAAATCTACAATCAATAAATGAGAAAAATAACTATTGAATATCCCAAAGACAGCAGACAATATCAAAACATTTACAAAAACAGGACAGGATGGTTCCACTAGGCATCCAAAATAAAACACCAGATGACATTCCAGTGGAAGAAAAGGCACTAGAACTACCTGATAGGGAATTCAAATCTCTAATACTCAGAATTCTCCAAGAGCTGAAGCAAAAA
>NW_004443971.1:6108060-6123084 GCF_000243295.1 Trichechus manatus latirostris
ACATGTGTACTAACTGTTTAATGAGAAACTATTTTGTTCTGTAAGCCTTCATCTAAAGTGAGAATAGCAGCACAACTGGAAGAGCGTAGTCAATGTCACTGAACTGTGCATGTAGCAATTTTTGAAATGGTGTATCTTTGGCTATGTGTATTTTCACCAAAACAAAAAAAATAAAAGGACGAGAAGGGAGAGGGTTGACATGTTGTGGGGTTGTTAACCAGTGTCATAAAACTATATGTGTACTGCTGTTTCATGAGAAACTATTTGTTCTGTAAGCCTTCACCTGAAGTACAATTTAAAAAAAATTAAAAAATATATTAATAATAAATAAATAATAAACCCTACCAGATAGCAGATAAAAAAAAACTGATTTTTGTTGTTGTTGTTGAAAATGTACACAACAAAACATATACCAATGCAACCATTTCTAGATGGAAAATTCAGCGACGTTCTTCAAGTTACACAACCATTCTCACCCTTTTCTCTGAATTGTTCCTCCCCCATTATCATAAACTCACTGCCCCCTAAGTTTCCTATCTAACCTTTCGAGTTGCTATTATCAATTTGATCCCTTACAGATTGCTCAAGGCCCATTGCTCAAGGCAGACATGCTTTACTAATTAAGCTAAACTATCATTTGGTTTAAAAAAAACTTCCAGGTATATTTTTAAGTTAAGGTTTAAAGATTATCTCAGGACAATAGCTTTGCGGGCTCATCCAAGCTCCAAAAAGTCTGGATTCTGTGAGAATTTTAGATTCTGTTCTGCATTTCTCCCCTTTTGAACAGGACTATTCTATAAAAATCTTTTATCAAACCTTCTGTAATGGTAGCCAGGCACCATCCAGTTCTTCTGGTCTCATAGCAAAGCTGGCAGTTGCTGATGGAGGCAATTAGCCACGCATTACATTTCCCCCTCCTATTCCTGACTCCTCTTCTTCCTCTGTTGTTCCAGGCAAATGGAGACCAATTGTTGTACCTTAGATGGCTGCTTATAAGCTTTTAAGACCCAGGCAGTATGCCACAACCTAGGAGATAGAACAGAAGCACTAACAATGATATTATAGCCTGGAACTGATTTTTATTGAACTCACCTGGTTTTGTGCTTAAACTCTCATCATGGCCTACAAAATGGAGATTGGGCAGACTGGCTAGGCCTGCTTCACATATACACTCATGAACCTATCAGTAGGGTAAGAACGTTTGATGCTCTGACTGGCAGGCAGACCTGGCTCATTCAACTACTCCTGGAGCCACCACCAGAGCCCTTGAGTGGTGCAAATGGTTAGTGCGCTCTACTGTTAACAGAAAGGTTGGAGGTTCGAGTCCAGTCAGAGATGCCTCAGAAGAAAGGCCTGGTGATCTACTTCTGAAAAACCAGCCCTTGAAAACTCTATGGAGCATGGTTCTACTCTGACACACATGGGGTTGCCATGAGTTAGATTTTACTCCACGGCAACAGGTTTTTAACTGGAGCCACCATCCAGATAAGAGGGACTAAGTCTGAGGACAGGGTTTTCCTCAAGTAAATCATAGTTTTGTCAGAAGAAAGGGGAATGGATGCTGGATGGGTAAAAGCAACAAACGCCCATTGTGGAAGGTAATTCCCCACCAAAGGCTATCTGATGAGGCTGGGCACTCCGGAAAGAAGGAAGCGGATCCAAGGGTGAATAATTGAAAATGAAACATTGGTTAGTAAGTGGTTTTTTTCCTTTCTCATAAAGTGAAAGAAGATATTGGCTCTGGCCAGAACGCTCTCTGCTTCCCTGTCAGGTCTGCCTTCCTTCATTGTCTACAGCAAAAGGAAACCCATTCAGTTAGATATTAAAATGTAGTCAGATTTTGTTGTAAACTTAGAACTAGAAAGAAAACACAAAATAGATTAAAAGCCAAGTCATACTACAGGACTTCTTATAAAAGAAAAATGGTTCTTTCTTTGCAGATGTAAAAAGGATTCAGGCAAGTTAGATCTGTATAATGAAATCAGACTAGCCTTAACATGTAATTAATATTTGTTAAGTTTTTAATACAACAGACATTGTTGAGGTGAAAGGCTGATTATTGGTTCCAATTTCCTTACATAAAACTTGACCTTTCCCTGCTGGGAGGTTTTCCAGCTTTCTGAACAAAAATATAGCACTGTGCAATTCCCATGCCTATGAGGTGGAGAGATTGATTTTGAAGAAAGAAATCCCAGCTATGTCTTTTCTTTTTCTCCTTAATAGAATGAACAAACGCATTCATCTGTTCTTCTCACCAAGCCCTGTAGCTCCCTTCTCGGTGAGTTTCCTTATCATACAAATTCAGGAGAGCTTGGCAGGAGGCAAAATGTCTGACTTCCCAAATGGGTCACCGAATGGCTCATTAACCACATTTCAGTTTTCTTCCCTCCAGTTGTTGGCGGCCTTCGCTCTCTAAGTGAAAACTAATATCGTCCCTTCACATGGGGCTCCTTAATGACACTGGGAAGCAGAGTGGCGACTTCTCATATTCGAGCAATTTGTCCAAAGCCCAAAGGAACTCTGCAGCAACTTCTTTAAGCCCATTTCTTCTTCTCCAGCCAAACAGTGCAGGCGACGACATTGGACTCTCTGCCCAAGTTAACTATGTTGTTAACCTATCTTCAAAACACCAGCAATTAGAAAATCATAAGGATATAACTTTCCAAGGGGCCCAGTGGGAGGGAAAGCATTAGGCAAACAGGTAAAATGAGAGAAGAGCTTATCCTTGAATTTGACAACTTATCCCCAAAATAAAACAGAAGAGCCTATAGCCATATGGCCATGGTTCTGCTGTAAGAGAAGCAGAGCCACTTCTCTCTATTCTGAGCAATAATCCTAGCTCTGACAAGTGGGGGTCCCTACCCTCCATGTGCCAGCAACCACCACATCAGAGAAAAATGAATCCCTCTGTTATGTTTTGTTTTTTCCCCTTCAGCTAACTAGAGGCTTAAGCAGCCCCAGAATCATCTTCTTGAATAGAGGTCGAAATATTTCATTGCATCAGCTGACTTTGGTGGATATCATTCTGCATAAGTGGTTATATCCACAAGTAATGATGCAGCAACCTCCATCTGGGGCCTGGTTCTCAGCATTGGGGCCCATGATTCCTCCACCTCCGTGCTTTCTGGATGTGCTGCTTCTTTTCTTACTCTATTTTCAGTTTCTTTTTTTGGTCTTCACTCTTGGGTACCACCCTCAGTCCCCCTTTAGCCCTTTTTACCTGTATTCCTATTTCCTGGCATCTCAGCTATGATTGAGGAGTCCCTGGGTGGTACAAATGGTTAAGTGCTTGACTACCAGCTGAAAAGTTGGTAGTTCAAACCCACCAAGAAGCACCTCAGAAGACAGGCCTGGCGATCTGCTTCTGAAAGGTCACAGGCTTGAAAACCATACGGAGTAGTTTTGCTCTGTACACATGGGGTCACCATGATCTGAATTGACTCAACGGCAATCAACAACAGTGTGATTACAGCTCTGGTCCCCTCCTAGGCCCACGAGACACATTTGAACAAAAGTGAGCTCTGTGAGCTTGGCTGCTAACCAAGAAGTTGGCAGTTTGAGCCCCCAGCCGCTCCTTGGGAACCCTAGGAGAAAGTTCTACTCTGTCCTATAGGGTCACTGTAAGTCAGAATCGACTTGATGGCAACAGGTTTGGTTTTTTTGGTGCTACGTGATGCCAGAATATGATCATTCCCTCACCTGTAAAATCCCTACCTCACAGGATTGTCATGAGGATGAAATGAATAAATATACACCAAGTGCTTACAACAGTGCTTGGCAAACAGTGAATACCCAGTAAACTTAGATGCTTTGTTATCGTCATCACCATGATCCTGACCTGAGCTTGCCTAGATGCTCCCTCTGGTAGCTGCCATAGATAATATAAGAAACTAATTAACATAAGGTCGCCAATCACAATACACCCTGAAAGGCCCCACAACAGGCCAACTGGCAAACACACTTGGTGGATTTTTCTCAGCCAAAAAGTCCATATCACACTTTGTCATGTCTGTAAACAAAGGTTGGTCTTTTCCAACCAAAATCAAGTCTACTTTACTTTCATCCCTAAGGTACGTACACAATCTTCCTTTCTTCTCCCTCCCAATAATTCAGTCCCAACCAAAGCAGGAGAAGAACAGGCTGTATCTGGCAAGCGTCTTCTTTGGAGAGACCTTGAGAGAAGGAGGCAGAAGCAAGCTGTTCCCATCTTTTAATGAGCATCTGCGTGCAGTCCAGCTACTGGTCATGGCAGCAAGGGCTGGAGGAGCGACAGGCTTCTCTTTCTCCACCCTCTTTGATGTTCTCTCAGCTACTCCTCCTTGGCCACCTCATCCTTCTACAGCCTAACACCCACCAGAATGTGATTATTTGCATGAAATCAATACCATGATTCACACACAGAAGCCCAGAAAAACCTGTTATGCCACTGTGTGAGTAGTTGAATAGTTTTTCATGAAAAGACTCCTACGTGCTTGCCAACAAGCTGAATTATCTTCTTGTTAAGTGTTTTTCTTCTTTTCCATGTACTTCCTAATATTGAAAAGCTTCTATTAGTTGAAGGGAACATTTGTATTTGTCTTCGGTTGTCTGTGTAGCACGCCTATCAAAGGACCTACCTAACTCTGACCCCACCCCCTCATGCCTTTCTATTTTTCCTGCTCAATACTCGAACTCTATTTAGTCCAAATTCTGATTGAATGGCGCCATTTTAGAGGGGACAAGGATCTGGGTTTTGGCTCTAATACCACAAGTCACACTGAAGGGTAGGTTTAATCTCTTATTATTCAATCAATTAGCCAACATTACTTACTGGCACCATTTGGGTTTCCAGCCATGTACTAAGTACTATAAGACTAAAAATAATTTTTCTTTAAAAAACAGTCTATGGAGCAGATAAAATGAAGGTGATTTGTGAACACTGTGAAATTAAGTACAAAACTTTGTGGTGTGAGGCACCAGGGCTTCAAGATAACAGCAGGGCTATGAAGGCTAGACAAGAACAGATTCATCAAGGAGGAGGGGAGAAGATATAAGCTTGGACAATGGGGTAGGACTTGGAGGCCAGTAGGCAGAGGAAAATCATTCCTAGCAAAGAAGATCCGTTATTTAATATAATGATTGTGCTCATTGGACAATGAGGCCTTGGCTTCGAATGGCCTGGTCTTTCCTGCATGCACCACTTGCATGGCAGGGGTCTCACATAGAAGCTTCGCAGAACTCAGGGCTGGTGGGGGCGGGGAGAACGTTGAGACTGAATCTCTCCTCGGCTAGGTAGGGGAGGCTGCAGCAGGCTTGGTGAGATAGAAAAACATGGCATTTTTGGAACGCAACTGTTAGGTAATAAAAGCATACCTAATATACACTCAAACATACACATGCATAATAATAATTGGAATCATAATGCATGTACAGTTTTGTGGTTCATTTCCTGTTAAAAATTCATGACGTTTTTGTTATGCTGTTCATTACATATTATTTTAAAATATAATTTAATGGTGGAATAACCTATCATATCGCCTTCCACAAAATATTTAAAACTCTCCTATTGTTGTCTATAATTTATATTATTTCCAATTATTCTCCACTACAAATAGTACTGTAATAAATATACATATATATTAATCTTTGATAACATATCTAATGATTTCTTTAAAACATATTCCTAGAAGTAGTATCATTGAATCATAAAGTATGAACATTTTAAGACTCTTTATAAATAGTTCTAAATTACCTTCCAGAAACACCGTGCCCTTTCTTTTTCCGAGAAGCAGTGCAAACAAAACAAAACAAAAAGGTTGGTTACATTAAACCGTCTCAAACACAGAATTTACACAACGTTTCTATTTAAAATTTTAAACTATTTCATACATATAAAGTATTATATTATCCTTTTGCAGTATCAAATATTCACATAATTTTAAAATAATTGTTGCAGTAGTAAAGCACAGGGAGCACTTTAGAAAATCTGTTGTGCGGTGAAGGAAGAGAAGATAACCAGGACTGTGGAAGCTCCCTGTGTGTTTCTTCACAGCTCCATAGCCTCCCTACTCCCCAAAGTAAGCAAGGCATTGCAAATTTTGTGTTGGCTATTCTCTGTATAGTTTTGCCATGTTGTTGCTTTTAGTTGTCGTCAAATGGCTTCTGACTCGTGCTGACCCCATGTGTGCAGAATGGAACTTCTTCATAGGGTTTTCCAGGCTATGACCTTTTGGAAGTAAATCATGAGGCCTGTCTTCCGAGGTGCACCTGGGTGGGTTCAAACCTCAAACCTTTGGGCTTGTAGTGGAGTGCTTAATCATTTGTACCACCCAGGAAATCAATGTGTGTATCTTATCCTAAATAATCTGCTATGTAATTTAGCTTGTTTTTGAACTTTATAAATATCATGTCATACTGTACATATTTTTCAGCAACGTGCTTTTTTTTCTAAATTATCTCACTGCTATACAGTATCTCATAGTATGAGTTTATCATGGTGTACGCACTCTCTCGATGGATAGCTGAGTTGTTTCCAGTTTGGGTCCATTGACGATAATGCTGCCGTGAGGATTCCCGGCAGTCTCTCCTGTGAGAGTCTGTCCAGGGCAATGCATTGCACCCGGAGGGTGTGCGGGCCTGAAAAGACAGGAGGATTTCCAAGGGCACCTGGAAAGGAACAGCCTTCCGGGAGTCAGTTTACAAATCCTCAAGTTTTGTACATACATTTTCCTAAAAGAATCCTTTCTAAACACCCATTTCTAACATCTCTTCTCCCACTTTACACAAGAAAAGCATACTCTCACTCATCCAGAGTCTTCATGCAGTGGCTTCACCAGAGTAGAAGAAACTCCAGGACCACAAACCAAGGGGCTTTTCAAAATTCTGTGATAATGTTGAGAAAGAAAACAGCTTTAGTGAGTGGACAACAAATCACTTTGCAAGTCAGATGAATTCTGATTCTCTGTTTTCCACAAAACCAAGCTTTCAGTGGCTAGATTATTAAAAATAATTTCTGATGATAGAATCATCAATCATAAATCACTAGGTGATATTTGGCATGTAACCAGGAGTAAAGTCAAAGAACTGAGTGACATTGCCAAACAAAACTTCTGCCGCTTCTCTGTTTATATATAAGAACGAGAATTCTCAGCACTTACATCTATAAAAACTATAAATAGGAATGAATTTGATGCCATATCCTGTCTTTTTCTAGCTTAAGTAATATTTATCCATAGATGTATGAGCTGATTTAAAAAAAAACAAACTCTATTTCAATAAAATATACATTTCCAATAAAATTTTAGTTTTTATAATTTGTAGTTATCTAACAAAATTTGTGATTTATTTATGATGTTTTGATCAATTGGATATTACTAATAACTATAATGATAATTCAATCCAGAAGAAGTTTTAATACATAGAACATTATGATCATACAGAGAATCTATGAAAAATTCAATTTATATGCATATTTTTGCTCTAAAGATGTATGGTAGAGTAATCAATTAAAGTCATTCAGACATTAAGATAAAATCCTTTAGGGACACATGGAATAAAATACAGGTTTAAGGAGAAAAAAGAGTAATCAAAATACTAAGCCATTAAAGAAGGACTTGATCATGGTTTGTTTTGTTTAGTTTTGAATTTACAATGTCAATACACAGGGAATTATACTCATTGTCTATACGTACACCTCCAATGAAAAGCTTAGGTGGTGTCTCAAACTTGTGCAAGCAGTGCTTACTTTTTTCAGAATTACTTTGTGGGGCTGCAGGTGAAAACATTTGACACTTGAAGGTATACACCCAGACGTGGAATTGTGGTGTCAAAGGACACACACATCTGCAACATTTCTGTGTGACATTAAGTTGTCTGTATGGCTTTTCGACCCTATCAGAACTGCAGAGTCCGCATTGCTCCACATCGCTCAAACCCCGCGGACTGCCCGAGTTTGCCATTTTTGCCAAGCTAGTGGGTGTAAATGGCATTTCATTGTGGCTTTAATTTGCATTTTCCTGATTTAATGAGGTTGAGTATATTTTCATAGATTTATTGGCATTCGTGTTACTATTATTTATTTTTAAGCTTTGCTAATTTGATTTACAAAAAGTGATGCCTCGTTTGCATTTCTTTGATAACTAACAGGTTAATATTTTTCATATGCTTATTAGCCATTTCTATTTTTCATGTGAATTCATATCCTGCCCGTTTCTCTACCGGGATTTTAGGGGCTTTCTTCTGAATTCAAATGAGCTCTTTAAGGCCAAAGCCCTTTCCTTGTCATATTTATTGTGTTGCAATCTTTGGAAAAACCGTACTTTGTTATATGATACCACAGTTCTTTTAACAGACGTATGAATGTGATTTGCTGATCTTTTGTGTGGGATTCTTCATCAATATTTATAACTAAGGCTGTCCTGCCAGGGTCCTCCTCTGTTGTGTTGTGTTTTGTTTTGTGGGGGTGGCGTTCTGTCAAATTTTAGTATCATGGTAATGCTTGTTCTTAAAATGAATTTAGAAGATTTCTAGGCAGACTAATCAATTACACGCTATGGAAACTGTTGTCTGAAATATTGGTAGGAGACAGCTATAATACAATCTAGATCTGATTCCTCATTTTTGGAGCAATTCTTAAAGGAAGTTTTTCTTTCTCTTTCTCTTGTAGTACATACTTCCTCCAGAAAATCATCAGTATCATTAAGAACTTCAAATTTGTTACCATAGGTATGTGCAGCTGGCTTAGGGATTAAAAAAAAAAAAAAATCTATACTGATCTTATATCTCTTTTCTCATAGCAAAGTTTGTGGACTTGTATTTTTATTGCTTACTGGAAATGCCCTAAGATTTTTAAATTTGCTTTTCTCAAAGAACCGTCCCTTGGATATGTTTATGAATGGACTGTTTATCTTATTTATGAGTTATTGATTTCTCCTTTTATCTTTCATTTTTTCCTTTTAATTAGGTTTGTTTCTAATCTGTTGAGTTGATGACTTAATTTGTTTAGTCTTTGTTGTTGACTCTCTGTTTAATAATGAGAGCATTTAAGGCTATTCTTGATCTTATTGCCTCTTTAGTCAGGAGGCAAGTTCAATAATCAGCTAGTTTCTGTCTGCATCTTCCTCCTCTGATTAATCCTCCAGAGATGAAACTCTCATCCTTTCCTTCTTTAAAGTACCTTAATGGTTCCCCATTGTGTACTGAATTAAGTGTGAAGTTCTTACCTTCCATTCAGGGTCCTCCATACTCTGGCCATAAAATACATTTCTAAATTCAACTCTTAGTTCTTCCTATACATACCACATTCTATAGCCAAATTAGACAGTCTAATTTTTCCAAACATTCCCACCGCCTTTTATTTCCTTATGCCATTCCTTCTACTGGGAATGCCCTCCTTCCCTCTCCTCTCCCTGGAAACATCACTACCTTTTGAAATTGTATTCATCCTTCAGATAGTTGTGGCTTCCTGGTGTCACTGGAGTCATGCAGAGTTGGAGCCATCAGGTGATCTTCTATTGACCACTTAGCTTCCCCTTGCCCAGGGAGTAAGTCATGAATGAGTGCAACACGTAGACTAGGCAGGATCTGTGTACTCAACAATACCCTTTCTTGCTGACGTACCACACCTTCCTAGGCACACCCCATAACCACAACACCAGCCCTACCCCAGGTACTCGTTTTAGTTAAAGGGATCACTATTAACAATTCCATCAGGACAACAGGTATAAATCAAGCCTATCCTGGGCAAATCGGGATATAGGGTCAGCACCCTAACTAGATCTCATGATTTATGCCGAGACATACGTAACCAAGCCATACTTTTCTTATTTCTCTCTAGGGAGGAGATGGAAAGGGATGCAAGAGCATACTGCTTAGGAGTACAGAAACAAAAGGGAATCTAACACAGATAGCCCACCTAGGATTCTTCAGTGTGACTCCTGTTTGAGTTCTGTAGATAATTTACATAGAGTGTAGGCTATTATCATTATTACTGGTGTTAGAATCTCTTGCCCTGGATCTATGGCCTGTAAGCGTCCAGGCTAACTAAGGGGAGGCAGAGACCAGCCTGGTTTAAACAATCCTAGGATATTATATTAACCTCATAATGTCTGAGATATGTCATGGGAGAGAGCAATGCGCTGTCCCAAGCTCATCATGAAGATACACACTGTCACAAAGATTTTGCAGCTCCCAGTGTTACAATATTTTCTCAAGTCTTCTCCCAATTCTACTTGCTTTCCCATCACCATGACAACACACATTTCATTAATAATGGAGACTTGAGGGTAAGCTTCTGGTGTTAGTTCCCTCTCAGGCTCACCTCCTTCTTAGGAATCCCTTGAAACCAGTCTGATTCTAGACATTGTGCTTTGAAGATTCCAAAATATCTCAATTTTGCATATCCAAGAGGATGCTGGTTCAACACTATAGATGGTGAATTAAACGCAGGATTCAGCCAAGATTTCTTAATGCAATTAGCTGGTACAACAAATGGAACAAAAAAACCATTATAAAAATGCTAAGCCATTTAGATTTGGAGATCAATGTCTGATCCCTGGTTCTGACATAGAGAAAAGCAGAGGGACAGACTCAAAAGTTTTCAGAGTGTTTTCTCATTACCTCTCAATTCTAGGACTTATGAATGAGAGAGCAAACAACAGTATTTGTGAGATCAACTGGTCATAGCTGTCTAGCTAAGTTAACAGCATCAATGGGGTTTTTGGTATTTTTGCCTGTATAGACTTGGCAAACTTTAAAAGACCCTGTAATGTTATTTAAAAAAAGGAAGAAATGAGAAAAATTAGAGACTCTGCTATCAGACAGATTTACTATTGAATCTCAGCTCCAGTGCTTACCAGTTGTGTGACCTTTTCTTTCTTTCAAGTTGCCTTCAAGTTGATTCAGACTCATGGCTGCCCCGTGAGCTGCAGAGTGGAATTGTGCTCTGTAGGGTTTTCAAGGCTGTGATCTTTCAAAAGCGTATCACCAGGCCTTTCTTTCAAGGAGCCTCTGGGTGGGTTCAAACTGCAAATCTTTATGGTTAGTGTGGTGTGATGAATCACTTTGGTGTGGCCTTTCTTACATGGTCTTATAACTCCCACTCAAGTGATTGGGTGGGACTGTGCAAATAAGGTAATTGTGGCCCACAAAGGTGATTGGTCAGTTTTGCCATCCCGCTAGGCTTAAAATGAGCCATCCCAGAGGCGGGAAGAGAGGATCTCACCACCACCAAGGAAGAAGATCCAAGAGCACATCATTTGGATCTGGGATCCCTGCACTGAGAAGGTCCTAGGACCAGGAGACTGAGAGAGAAAGACAGAGAGAGAGAGAACTGTAACACTAAGTTGGCAAGAAGTGGTGGCACAGAAACAGCAGCAGGAGACACCAGCAGGAGACAGTGTGGTGGGCTTCTTGGCCCATGGAGCAAGAAAACTGAGTGCCTTCAGGCAGAAGGCTTGCTAGTGTAGTAGGGTGCCTCCAGGCATTTGGTGGAGCTAGGTTTGCGGACCCAAGGAGCTAGAGCTGAGCGCCTTTGAGCCAAGGCTTACTGGCAGAGTGGGGCGCCTTGGGGGCACTTATTGGCAGAGCTAAAAGAGCTTTGTAACATTTGCCTGGGCTGGGTAGAGGCTGAGGGCCAAAGAAAGGCATGCCTGCGAGCATGGCTGGGAAGAGGCTGTCCTGATGGAAGAACTGTATCCTGAGCATTCCTGAACCTGAATTGTAACTGTTGCTTTCCTAATAAACCCCATAATCATGAGTATCGTCTGTGAGTTCTATGTGGCCATTGCAATGAATCATTGAACCCAGCAGGGAAGTAGAGAGTGTCGTGACAGGGACGGTTGGTGTCAGAGTTGGTAAAGATGGTGGAGAGAGGAGGCATGTCTATCCACCTCCTCATAGAAATCAGCCTTGGGCTGTTGATCTTGATTCTCCTTCCCCCTTGTGAAGTTAGAGG
Source organism: Trichechus manatus latirostris (assembly GCF_000243295.1). Classification (NCBI taxonomy): domain Eukaryota; kingdom Metazoa; phylum Chordata; class Mammalia; order Sirenia; family Trichechidae; genus Trichechus; species Trichechus manatus. The sequence goes on from NW_004443971.1 coordinate 6,119,993, forward strand.
AGGTCAGACAACACCTCCCCCACACAATTCTTGCAGTTAGCAATCGAGCACTTAACTGTTTGCACCACCCAGGGACTCCTTGTGTGACTTTGGATGAATATATGACTCCTCTGAATTGCCATGTGCTTTTCAGTAAAATTGAGAGAGTCATATTTACATTGACAACAAAAATTAATGCATGTACGAGACTGGTATATGAAGTATTCTCAATAACATTTAAGAATAGTAATATTAAAACTATTGTCATCAACATCATTATTATTGTTATCAACTTCATTGTCAACATCATCATCATCATCATCATCAGGATTCTGAGGGAATGGGTTTGAGTCCTTCCCATGGAAGCACTGCAGTCATGCCAATTCCACTTTGGACACAGTCCTGGTTCAGAAACACCAGACACACTCTCTAGAAATGGGAGAAATGAAGGGTCAATTTGAGGTTAGTGGATCAGAATGAGACCCCTGGAGGTGAGAAGCTGGATCAGAAGGTCAATGCAGTAAATCAGAAATGAGACCAGGATCCAATAGACCAAAATGAGTTAAGGTCAGGAACACGAGCAGTCAGAGTCAACAATGACAGCAAAAATTGAATTTCAACTTTCTATCCTAGGAAAGGCAGGCAAGCAGGTCAGAATAAGAACATGTGTGCCTGAGGATTGTAAATATCTGCCTGTCCCTATAAGGGTCTCTTTCTACAGCACCAACATTGGCTTGTGTCATGGATTGAATTATGTCCCCCAAAAAATGTGTGTATCAATTTGGCTGGGCCATGGTTCCTGGTATTGTGTGATTTTCCTGTATGTTGTAAATCCTGCCTCTATGATGTTAATGAGAGAGGATGGGTGGCAGTTGTGTTAGTAACACAGCACTCAGTCTACAAGATTAGATTGTGTCCTGAGGCAATCTCTTCAGATATAAAAGGGAGAAGTGAGCAGAGGGAGAGGGGGACCTCATACCTTCAAGAAAGCAGTGCTGGGAGCAAAGTGCGTCCTTTGGACCAGAGTTCCTGTGCAGAGAAGCTCCTAGTCCAGGGGAACACTGAAGAGAAGAAGGCCGACAGAGATAAAAAGCCTTCCCCTGGAGCTGATGCCCTAAATTTGGACTTTTAGCCTACTTTACTGTGAGGAAATAAACTTCTCTTTGTTAAAACCATCCACTTGTGGTATTTCTGTTGTAGCAGCACTAGATGACTGAGACGGCTTGCAAAGCCTTCCATCTTTTCCCTTACAGAGTCATGAAGCCTGAGGTAAGTAGGGGAATCTGAACAGCAGAAGGAAAGGCAAGAGGAATGAGATTGCTCATCTCTTCAATCAGTAGAAGCCTGTCCCATAAACTCAAGCCAATGCAACCAATGTTAAGTTTTCTTCCTTTCACTTCCCATTACCTAATCAGTCGTTTTCCACATTCAGCCATCTTTTCTGTGAAGTCCCACTGCCACCATTCTACTTTCAGCCCTTGTCAGCTCTTGCCTGATTTAATTCAGCACCTTGTGCGCAGATGTCCCTGTCTCCAGGGTCTGCCGACTCCAATACATCCAGCACAGCTGCGGAAATAATCTTCCTTAGGCAATGTTTTCATTACATCATCTCCCATCCCAAGGGCCTGTGGTGTCTTCGATTCCCCTTCTGCCTCCTACCTCACCAGCCCCACTCCTTACTCCTTGTAGCCACTATCCACTGCAGCCAAGCTCACTGGCTTGTCAAGCCCTGCATATGATTTTCTTTCATAAGCTTTTACATATCATTCCCCTGATCTAAAATGTTCTCTCACTTCCTCTCTATCAATCCATGCCCTCACCCTACCTTCAAAAACTAGCTTAAAATGACACCTTTCTAGGCATGTATACACTAGAGAGGTAGGTTACACTTCAGCTCACTAATGCCGGGACTTAGATATTTCTGGGATAAGTCATGATCCCCAAAATCTCTCCTAGATGCCCAAGAGTTAGCCACTCAGTTTGATCTCAATCTTTCCCCAGGTGCCAGCTTTATAATATGGCTCGGCTGCACAGTAATTCTCACTTTATGATATGTTAGTTTATGAATGTTGTGACTTCATTTCAATCTCTCTTCCGAACTGGATGAAAATCCCCCAAAGGCAGTGACTGCGCTTTCCATTTTCACCCCTCTGATCACATATGCATAACTATGTGCAAGGAACTGGCTCAAGAAATGTGCATGGCTGCCTGAAGTGCAACCCTCAGGTGCCCCTGGGAAACTGACCTTTCTATAAGAAAACAAAATTGGAAATAACCTCATACTCAACCTCATAAATACATTATGGGATATCTACATGATGTAATACTGTTCATGCCTTAAAATATTTTTGAAGGAACTTTTAATGACATGAGAAAATCTCATTATATAAATTTATATATATATATAATATTTAAATCCAATAATATAAAGATAGATGACAGGAAAAATTGAAGAAAGGAAGGGAGAGAGGGAAGGAGGGAGGGAGAAAGAAAGAAAAGGAAAGGAAGAAGAAAAAACAAAAGAAGGAAGGAAGGAAAGAACAAAGGAAGGAAAAGACAGATGGACCACTAGGAGTACAATTCCGTAACATGTAAATTGTGGTGACTTCTGAGTAGTTATGGGTAATTTTTTATTTTTTATATTTCTTTTTTAGGATTTTCTGTGTCTCCAAATTTTCTAAAATAACCCTGTATTGCTTATAATAGAAACAGAAAACATCTCCTTATTAAAATAAAACTAAAATTGCTTATCATATTGTCACATTTTCAAAAGGTATTTTTTTTTTTAATATAAAATTAAAGAGTAGGCAAGTGATAGGGTTGAGAAACTGATTTATAACTGGGACTACCAAATTTTGATTATTTTAGGAAATTCCTAGCTGACATAGAAGGGATAGCTATTTATCTCCCATTCCTCACTCCAGGAAAGAGAAAATTTTTGGTGTTTCTACTTTGAATATGTTGCTAACCCCATCCCTTGAATGACAAAGCTACCATGGCTACCACCACCACCACTTCCACCATTGTTGCTGCTGCTGCCTCCACCCCCACTGCCACCTCCACCACCACCTCCCTATTACCACCTCCACCCCACTGCCACCTCCACCACCACC
>NW_004443971.1:6123465-6130862 GCF_000243295.1 Trichechus manatus latirostris
CCACCACCTCCCCATCACCACTTCCACCACCACCACCGCTATCATCTCCTCCACCACCTCCCCATCACCACTTCCACCACCACCACCGCTATCATCTCCTCCACCACCTCCCCATCACCGCCACCACCACTACCTCCCCATCACCACCTTCACCACCACCACCTCCTTCACCAATACCATCACCTCTACATCCTCCATCACCTCTGCCACCATCACCTAAATTGGTAGATTAATTCTCTGTGACAAATTGGATCAGGGGAATATAGAAAATTAGAATACCTTCCTCAGTGTACTGAACTTTCAATATCAAAAATAAGTGGGACTTTCCAGCAGAGTCCTGGCTCAGAACAGAAGAGGTATGGAGGTAGCTGGCCAACAAGATGCACCTTCTCAGCACCTAAACTGAAAGGGGAACATTGGCATTGGAATGTATCCCACCCACAGCAGTCAGAAGTTCACATAAGTTTTCTAAGAACTAGACCACTCTGCGAATACAGTGTCTTATCACCCAACATCTCATGGAATGTTTGCTTAAAACAAAAATATATTGTGTATAGACAGGCTGTAGAGGGCAAATGAAAAAGGTAGTAGGGTTGAGAGCAGTTAAGGTTGGGGAAGCTGAGCAGGAGTGTGTGTTTGCGTGTGTGCAAGCACAAGCATGTGCATATGAACTGATACTCATGAGTTCACTGGAGGCCATGGGTGAGAATCTCTGAGTTCCAGAAGGGCTGTAGCACCATTTGGTTCTGCTTAGGTTATTACATATTTTCATAAACAAACTGAATAATAGTCACTTCTGCCCAGCAGCATGAAGGGATGTACTATTTCAAATTAACCTTGTCTCTAAAGGAAAACCTGTGTGCGTGACTCAGCAAGATGGAAAGTGGCTTATCTGCAGCAACTGTTACAATTTGACAAGTCTACTGAAAGGGATCCTGTGTCCTCAGGAGCACAGGTGGGTAGAGACGGGGAGGGAGTCTGGTCAGAGCAGGGTCCAGAGTGAGAGGTGGGGAATGACTGCCTGTGCAGCTGGCCCCAGCAGGGGTGAGAGATCATGGTCAACTGCTGACATGTTCTATGTCCAACGGGGTGATGTGGTGATAGGACTCATCAGTCATTCATTCATTTATTCATTCAATAAGTAACATTTCTTGGGCACTTACTATGCACCAGACATTTTTATGGGCATTTAAAACAGAGGAACACACAAGATAGGCAAAGTCCTTTCTTTTATGGAGCTTGTATTCTAATAGAGGAAAAAGATGAGGAACAAATAAGTTATATATAGTATAACATCAGGAATGGTAAATGGTATGAGGTGTATGGTGAAGAGATGGAGCATAACCACAGGGCTTTGTTGTTGGTAGTTGTCATCAAGTCAATTACAACTCATGGCGACCCCATGTGTGCAGTGAACTGCTACATGTGGTTTTCAAAGCTGTGACTTTTCGGAAGTAGATGGCCAGGCTTGTCTTCTGAGGGGCTTCTGGATGGGTCTGAACCACCAACCTTGCAGCTAGTAGCTGAGTACTTAACCCTTTGCACCACCCAGGGACTCCCTCCACCACAGGGCTCGGGCTGCTGTTTTAGATGGATGGTTAGTGGTGAGGGAAGGCCTCTCTGAGAAGGAACATTTGAACAGATCCTTGAATGAAGGGAGGGAAAAAGCCATGCAAATAACTAAAGAAAGAACTTCTAGGCAGAGGAAACAGAAAATGCAAAGGCCCTGTGGCCAAAACAAGCTCAGAGTGTTTTCAAACGCAGAGTGTGGACTGTAGCGCCTCGTCCAGCCTGCAGGGGCAGCTGGAGAGAAATGAGCAAAGGGGAGAGAGTGCAGGAGGTGAAGTCTCTGCGGTAGCTCTGATCCAGATCATGTAGAGACTTGAAGTCCATGGTCAGGGACTTTGAATTTATTCTAATTTTGATGGAAAGCCGCTGGAGAGTGTTGAGGAAGGGAGTGTTGATTATGTACTGGGCAGGGAGCTTAACTTTGATATACACTCATTGAGAGTTACAACTGTGAGATAGGTGTGTGTATCTGGGGTGTGAGACAAAGAACTAAGTTTGGCCTTTTTCTGGTTTATGAAAATAGCCCGAACAATCGAGGGTCTTTTATTTTATAAAACAGCCAGGCAGCTCTTAAACAAAAGCAAATGAGCTGGGGCCACCCAACTCATACCTTGGCACCCAGCCTCAGGAAGGGAGGGGGCATGACTACCCCTCACCCTCTGAGGCCTGATGTTTGTCTCTGAAGCATGTCACATGGGCTTTGGAGTTAAAAAATGGCTGGATGAGGGACCATGGGGTCCCCTCAGCTTTGGTGCTAACGGGCAGCACGTGTCTCAGCAGCTTTCAGCCCACCTACGTAAACCTACGCGACCTGGGGGGACTGGCAGAAGGCAGGCCCCCTTTGTGTTCTTCACCTGCGATGGCAGATGGAGGCACGTGTGGGAGGACAGTCCACTGGAGCAGCCTCCAGGGACCAGCAGGAGCTACTGGCTGCTGTCACGTAACTGTCCCTTTGAGTCCCTTGTCTACAGCATATAGTGAGGCATGGGTAGAAGTTTTCCACCTCTACCGAGACAGCTTTTGAGCCAGGAGACCATTGACTTGTTGCCTGCAGTCTGCTTCTTGTTGTAAGTGCTAAAAGCTACTTTCCATGTGCTAGTGCTCAAAGAGTGTCTGGGATGTCCAGGTTCTCATCAGAAGGACGTGATATTCATGGAGGAATTGTCATTAGCAATTGCTCTCTGCTTCTAATGGCCTCTTGACTTCTTAGAAATCTGGGGAAGCCCTGGAGTGTCTCACGGGAGTGTCTCTAGCCTCTACCTCTTACTCCAGCCACTCCTGCAGGGCCAGTCCCAAAGCCTCCACCAGCTTTGACAGCACGCCAGCTTAGCCTCACCATGAACCTCTCACTTCTCACCCCAGAGATGCTCTGAGTGCACTTGCATTCACACACATGCAACCTGAAAGTGGGAGGAGGGGCAGTGTTAACGCCTGGTGGGGCCACCTTTGACCAATGAGTAACAAGAACTGGTGGAAGGTGCTTCTCCTTTTATTCCCCAGGGCAGCCAGTTCCAATCTGAATTTCATAAGGTTTCTCAGAAATTTCTATGGATTTGAGCACCAGTCTCTTGCAAACTATCCAACTCCATAACTCCTTGTATCGGGTGTCCCCTCTGGCCTGCATTCCTGCTGCCTGGAATCACATTCCTAAATAAACTTACTGTATATTTTCCAGGTGCTGCACTTAGGGGAATACAGGATAGGGCAAGATTATCCCCATTTTAGGAGCCTTGGTGGCACAATAGTTCAGTGCTCAACAGCTAACTGAAAAGTCAGTGGTTTGAACCCACAGCCACTCCATGGAAGACAGATGTGACAGTCTGCTTGCATAAAAGGTTTACAGCCTTGGAAACCCTATGGGGCAGCTCTACCCTGTCCTGTAGGGTCGCTATGAGTTGGAATCAACTCGATGGCAACGAGTTTGGGTTTTGGGTTATCTCCATTTTACAGTTGAGGAAGTAAGAAGCTAAATAAATTGCCCAGGGTCACACTGGAATCAGGAATTGGACCCAGGTTTGTCAGATTACAGTGGCCATGACCTGAACCAACTATGCTGCCTCATACTGAAAATCTGGCGGGCGACAGTATTTTAAGTATGGGTGGTCCTTCCGGTTGGGAGCAGATACAGCAGAGAGACCTCCCAGCCACAGACAAAGATACACTTTGCAAGGATGAACAGCGTTTCAAGACTAGCCAACCTGACTGGGATACAGAAAAAGGTCCTGATGTTGGAGAGAGGATCACCGCTAACCAGAAACTAAAAAAGAAGCAGGAAGTCGTGGCTTGGGAAACACGGTGTGGGTTATGCGTAGGCTGAGTTCAGAGGCAAGACAGTACCAATCTTCATTCTGGCTGTTCTGGATGCCAGGTCCATGGAGCAGGACAAACTTCAGAGCCCACCCGGCGGGAGGCAAGTGAACAGTCTAGCTTGTTAGGAACACAGCAGTGTGTTTGGAAATTAGCGCCAACTATCTCTTTAAAGATAGATTGAGTCAGATTGATAAAAATTAAAAATCATAAAAAAATCACAATTGCCAATAATAACAGTTCCCTTATTCGGCCCTTATTTTTGCCAGGCACTGTGCTAAGCAGTCACATATATTATCTTTTCAGCAATACTGTGATGTAGATATAATTACTGTCACATTTTAGCAAATGTCACACAGTTAATAAATGATAGAACCAGGACTCTGACTCGGTCTGTAGGACACCAAAACCTTTACTTCTTAGCACTTCTGTAGAATCCCTCTGAAGACCGTTTTTGGGAGGCAGTGAAATGCTACTGGAGATACTGGTGCAAGGCGGTATCGGTACATTACTCCAAGCCAGTATGCATGTTGAAATGATTCTAAGTAGAGACAATTAGAGAATATTTCCATGGTCCAGAAGAAGGTATTAAGGGGTTCAATTAAGGTAGCGGCATATGGTTAGAAAAGACAAGGCAGTATCTGACCCAACTGAGACTATAGAGAAACAATCCACAAGGCCAGAGTACCAATTAGACGCAGAGCACAAAGGAAAGAAGAGAGTCACAGAAGCTGAAGCTTTGATTAGGACTGAATAACAAAGGGATAGGAACAGGGACCTCAGGAGGAGCAGAAGGGAGATGTTGGTGTCTGTTTAGGTGACAGAGGCCTTTTATGGAAAACATATCTCAGAGTTTGATCAAATCGTGCCGCTTGAATTCAGCAATAAGAGAGGTCTGGAGATGAATGAAGATTTAGGAATCATCCTTCAGAAGGTCCCAATCACCTGCCTTAAGTGAAGTCAGTGGGAGAAACTCCTCATGCCCCTCACCCCATGCCTGTGATGGGTGAGGGTGGGGCGTTCTGGTGTCTCTCTTCTCTTGCCTGCCTGGTCTTTGCTCCCTACTCACTCCCAAGTCTGCATGGTTTTCTACGTTGCTTTGTCATTTCCCACAAGAAATGAACACATAGCCTGTCTGGCCCAGTTTTGATTGTAAGCAATTTGAGAGTAGAGACTATATCTTAAACTTCCTTTTCTCCTATACCAAGTGGAATTCTAGAATGTTGTTAGCTTCATACCCTATTGGGTTTTTAATTTTTATAAGGACACATTCCTAAACACACCACAGATCATCACTCCCCTTCAGTCAGGGGCAAGTCAAAGCAGAGCCATACAAATCCAAAGCACTCACCTAAAGTGCCGCTGTCACCTTTTTAACCTCCTTTCTCAGCACGCCCTTCTACACCTCAACCCTCCAGTCCAGTTTATAATCAGCATTTGAGTCTCTCTGTTTTTCCTCTCTAATTTTAGCCTAAGGCAATTGAGACACAGGAGTTTGCAATTAAATTCTCCCCTCCAGCCAAGCTGACCCCAAACCACACTTATGAAATTGCTAAAGTTTACTTATTGTGTTGTTTTCATGTTCCCTTTTTCTGTGGGCACTCAGGGCCTTCCTCCCAGGCAGGGCTGCTTTGCTATGCTCAGAAAGGTTGCCTCGTTAGGGCACTGAAACCATGTTGGCCAGAGCGAAGCTTAGCCTTTACCCCACCAGATCCTCATGCCGCTTTGACACAGCCACCTATCACTGCCTGTGGTCAGTTCAGCCCTCAGCAAATGCGTGGAGCAGCAAAATAAATCTATAGAACTTTCCAGCCCACTCACCCATCAGCACCATTTTTGGTGACTGATGGCCTTACTTGCTGTGGCTGAGCCCTCAAGACAGCACCCATCAACCCAGGCTTCTTCAACAGTTCAGCTCAAAATGAATTTACGGAGTAGATACTGATGGATTAGGCCCCGAGCTAGTGGTGGAGAATTCAACAGTGAATAAAACACAGTTCTTTCCTCTCAGGAAGCATTCGGTTTAGTGGGAGAAACATAAACAGTGGGAGATCTATAAACAGTACGGTGTGGCAAGTGCAATATTTGATGTTGTTAGCTGCCATCAAGTCAGGTCCCAACACATGATGAACCTGGCACAATGGAATAAATGTTGCCCAATCCTGTGCCATCCCCATGACCAGTTGCAAATCAGATCATTGTGATCCATAGGGTTTTCATTGACTCGTACTCAAAATCCAGCAGGCAGCAGTGTTTTAAGCATGGATAGTAGATCACCAGGCCTTTCCTTCTAGTCAGTCTTAGTCTGGAATCTCCACTGAAACCTGATCAGCATGATAGCCAACATGTAAGCTTCCACTGACAGATGAGTGGTGGCTGTGCATGAGGTACTTTAGCAGGGAATCGAACCTGGGTCTCCCATATGGAAAGCTAGAATTCTACCTCTGAATCACCAATGTCCCCTGAGTGCAATATTGTTGTTCTTGTCATTGTTGTGTGTTGTCGAGTTGATTCTGACACATAGCATCCACATGTGAAATCTCATGATAGAATTTCACCAGACCAATAACTTATTTATTGAAAATACCTTTTTTCAACAACATAAACAGCGACTGTATTTGTGGAACTCTCTGGATGGAATGCACAGGAATCAAATAGACTACATCTGTGGAAAGAGACAATGGAGAAGCTCAATTATCATCAGTCAGAACAAGGCCACGGGTCCACTACAGAACAGACCATTAATTGCTCATATGTAAGTTCAAGTTGAAGCTGAAGAAAATGAGAACAAGTCCATGAGAGCCAATGTACAACCTTGAGTATATCCCACCTTAATTCAGAGACCATCTCAAGAATAGATTTGATGCATTCAACATTAATGGCCAAAGACCAGAAGAGTTGTGGGATGACGTCCAGACATCATACATGAAAAACGCAGAAGGTCATTAAAGAGACAGAAAAGGAAAAAAAAGAACACCAGAATGGATGTTAGAAGAGACCCTGAAACTTGCTCCTGAATGTAGAGTAGCTAAAGCAAATGGAAGAAATGAAGTAAAAGAGCTGAACAGAAGATTTCAAAGGGTGGCTCGAGAAGACAAAATAAAGTATTATAATGAAATGTGCAAAGACATGGAGTTAGAAAACCAAAAGGAAGAACACGCTCAGTTTTCTCAAACTGAAAGAACTGAAGAAAAAATTTAAGCCTCGAGTTGCGATACTGAAGGATTCTATGGGGAAAATACTGAACGACACAGGAAGCATCAAAAGAAGATGGGAGGGACTCCGGCAAGATGGCGGTCTAGGCAAAGGCACCACGCTGTCCCTCCACAACAAAGATCCGAAAAACTAAGCCAAACAGAGAATCAACAATCCTGAAACCCTAGAACATCAAATGAAGAGATAAACAACTCAGCCGAACACCAAACAGAGTAAGAATACTGAAAGAGAACAGAGAGCGAGGAGAGATTCATGCAGAGGTCCCCTACCAGCTAACGCAGCGCAGATCCACCATCTTGTACTCC
>NW_004443971.1:6138492-6157709 GCF_000243295.1 Trichechus manatus latirostris
AAAAAAAAAAAAGAAGAAGAAGATGGAAGGAATACACAGAGTCACTGTACCAAAAAGAAATGATCGTGATGTTCATCCATTTCATGAGGTAGCGTATGATGAACAACCGATGGTACTGAAGGAAGAAGTCCGAGCTGCACTAAAGACATTGGCAAAAAACAGGTCTCCAGGAATTGACAGAATACCAACTGCGATGTTTCAACAAACAGATGCAACACTGGAAGTGCTTACTTATCTATGCCAAGAAATCTGGAAGACAGCTACCTGGCCAACTGACTGGAAAGATCCATATATGTGCCTATTCCAAAGAAAGGTGATCCAACAGAATGTGGAAATTATTTAACAATATCATTAATATAACATACAAGTAAAATTATGCAGAAGATAATTCAAAAACTGTTGCAGCAGTACATCGACAGGGAACTGCTAAAAATTCAAGCCCGATTCAGAAGAGGAAGTGCAACATGGGATAATATTACTGATGTCAGATGGATCTTGGCTGAAAGCAGAGAATACCAGAAAGATATTTACCTGTGTTTTATTGACTATGCAAAGGCATTCAACTGTGTGGATCGTAACAAATTATGGATAACATTGTGAAGAATGGGAATTCCAGAACACTTAATTGTGCTCATGCAGAACCTGTACATAGACCAAGAGGTAGTTGTTAAAACAGAACAAGGGGATACTGCATGGTTTAAAATCAGGAAAGATGTGTGTCAGGGTTGCATACTTTCACCATACTTATTCAATCTCTATGCTGAGCTAATAATCTGGGAAGCTGGTCTATATGAAGAAGAAAACAGCATTAGGATTGGAGGAAGACTTATTAACAACCTTTGATATGCAGGTGACACAACCTTGCCTGCTGAAAGAGAAGATGACTTGAAGCACTTACTGATAAAGTTCAAGGCTACAGCCTTCAGTATGGATTACAACTTACATAAAGAGAACAAAAATCCTCACAACTGGACCAATAAGCAACATCATGATAAATGGAGACAATAATGAAGTTGTCAAGGATTTCATTTTACCTGGATCCACAATCAATGCCCATGGAAGCAGCAGTCAAGAAATCAAACAATGTATTTCATTGGGCAAATCTGCTGCAAAGGACCTCTTTAAAGTGTTAAAGAGCAAATATGTCACATTGAGGACTAAGTTGCACCTTACCCAAGACATGGTGTTTTCAGTCACTTCATATGCATGCAAAAGCTGGACAATGAATAAGGAAAACCAAAGAAGAATTGACGCATTTGAATTATGGTGTTGGCGAAAAATATTGAATATACCATGGACTGCCAGAAGAATGAACAAGTCTGTCTTGGAAGTACAGCCAGAATGCTCCTTAGAAGTGAGGATAGCAAGACTTCGCCTCATACTTTGGACATGTTATCAGGAGGGAGTAGTCCCTGGAGAAGGACATCATGCTTGGTAAAGTAGAGGGTAAGCAAAAAAGAGGAAGACCCTCAATAAGACGGATTGACACAGTGGCTGTAACAATGGGCTTAAACACAGCAACGACTGTGAGGATGACGCACGACCGGGCAGTGTTTCGTTCTGTTTGTACATAGGGTTGCTATGAGGCAAAACCAACTAGGCAGCGCCTAAAAACACCACCAAAAACAATGTAACAACCCTATAAGGCAGGGTTGAACTGCCCCATAGGGTTTCCTAGGCTGTAATCTGCATGGGAATAGATCGCCAAGTCTTCTGGGAGGAGTTGGTGGGTTTGAACTTCAGACCTTTTGGTTAGCAGTCAAACGCTTAACCATTGTGTCACCAGGGCTCCTTAAGTGTAATGTTAGAGAAAAGCATTTACGGGAACAACAGAGAAGAGCTGCTAAGTGAGTAGGAAGTCAGAAAACACCTCCTAGACGCACGGCTCACTTACCCATTAAGCCCAGTAGGCATAGTCCCAGGAGCATATTATACTTTTCAGTAGCCCACAGAAATATTTTAATTTTAATTTCATTTAAAATCAGAAGAATAGATAAATATAATAATAATGATGAATAACATTGAAATTGCTAAAGCTTACTTATTGTGTTGTTTTGATGTTTCCCTTTTTCTGTGAGCACCCAGGGCCCTCCTCCCAGGCAGGGCTCCTTTGCTATGCTTGGAAGGGTTATCTCCTTAGGCAATAACACAATGAACTCAACCTATAGTATATCCATCTTTATACCAATGCAGTTGTGAAATATATATATATATATATTTTTTTTTTTTTTTTTTGGAAGAAGAGCCCACAAAGGCAAAATTGCCTTGGGTCAATGAAAGTCACTGTTATGGATTGAATTGTGTCCCTTAAAATGTTAGGTTGAAGTCCTAATACTTGTGCCTGTAAATACGACCCTGTTTGAAAATGTTTTCTTTTGTTATGTTAATGGGGTCATACCAGATTAGGGTGGGTCCTAAACCTAATCTGTTCTGAATGGTGTCATATCAAAGAAGCAGAAGAGACCCAGACACTCACAAGGGAAAAGAACATGGCATGTGAAGTTACATCTACAAGTAGTCACAGAATGCCAAGTAATGCCTGGGGGCAGGGGGAGTTCTGACAAAAAAGGATCCTTCCCTAGATTTGGACGTCTAGCCTCCAAAACTGTGAGACAATAAATTCCTGTTCTTTGAAAACACCCACTTGTGGTATTTTTTGTTAAGGCAGCACTAGGTAACTAGGACAGTCATAATGCGACCCTACCTAGATGAGGTAACCTCAGGGTGGGGTAGAAGATATCAAGGCAGTGTGGGAGGGGTGGACTTTCCAGTCGAGTAACCAGCGTAAGTGAGTGTCAAGAATACAAGCAACTCCCTGATGCTAGGGAACAATTTAGAGAGAGGGAGTAGTGAGAGATTAGGTAAAGACACAGTTAGAGACTTGATCAGAGAGGGCCTTATCCACTATATTTGTTGTTGTTGGTTGCTGTCTGAGTGGATTCCAACTCATGGTGGCCCCATGTGTGCAGAACAGAACTGCTCCATAGGGTTATCGAGGCTGTGACCTTTCGGCAGGAGATCACCGGACTTATCTTCCAAGGCAGCTCTGAGTGGGTTTGAATCACCAACCTTTTACTAGTAGTCAAGTGCTTAACCCTTTATGCCCCCCAAGACTTCTATCTTCCATATTAAGGAACCTGGAATTTGGGCTATGAAACTGTTTCCTTCCATACTCTCACTCAATCCACCATGCTAAATCAGAACTTGCCATCCTGTGCCCCATCCTCTCCTAGCTCATACTTTCCTTAGAAAATAATCTAGATAACTAGTCTGTGCCAAAATGTTAGTATTCACGAGGAGCTTCCTATATTACCTCCTCTGCAGAGATAGCAATGCCTTCAACTAAAGGAACATGTTTCCAGCGGCAGAAGGGGTGAGATTTGGAGCAAGAAGGCTGCAGGCTTCCCCTACACTGTCTCTCTCTGGATCAGGGCATCAGCCTGCGTCTCTTGGAAAGGGTGGTGATGGGCTGCCAGCTCTCTTTCTCCTGTTTAAAAAGCCCTCAGAGTGAGGATGTGGAGAACCGGGAACCCTCATCCATTGCTGGTGGGAATATAAAATGGTGCGGGCCACTGTGAAAAACATTTGGCGGTTCCTCAAAAAGTTACACATAGGACTACCATATGACCCAGTAATTCCATTCCGAGGTTGTCTTAGTCATCTAGTGCTGCCATAACAGAAATACTACAAGTGGATGGTTTTAACGAACAGAAGTGCATTCAGGACTACCATATGACCCAGTAATTCCATTCCTAGGTATGTACCCAAAAGAACCAAAAACAGGAAAGCAGAGACTTGTACACCAACATTCTTTGCAACACTATTTACAATAGCCAAAAGGTGGAAACGACCCTTGTCCAGCAACAAATGAATGGATAAATATATGTAATACATACATACAATAGAATATTACTCGGCCATAAAGATAATGAAGTTCAGATACATGCTACAACATGGATGAACCTTGAAAACATTATACGAAGTGAAATAAGTCAGACAAATATCATAGGATCCCACTTATACAAAATATCTAGAATAGGCAAATGCATAGAGACCAAAGTTTATTAGTGGTTACTAGGGGCAGGAAGGAAAGGAGAAAGAGGAGGGGTCGTTGCTTGGGGGCTGAGTTTCCATCAAGGGTGATGGAAAATTTTGGAAACAGTGTCAATGGTTGCTCAGCATGATGAACGGAATTAATGTCACTGAATTGTACCTGTAAAAAAATGTCGAAATGGCAAATGTTTTGTTATATATATTTTTATCACAATTAAAAAAAAAAAATGCCCAGAGGTCAGCTCCCTCAACAACCAGTTTTGAAGCAGAAAGAGAAAGTAGGATGAAAGAAGAGGAAAAAATGTTCACCATGCAGGAGTATTCCAGCCCCTTCCCTCCCCCATCTCCTAACGCACCTGTCATTTAAGTACTCTTGTGAGAGGTGTTCATTATTTCCCCCATTATTTAGAAATGTGCTTCAAAGACCCCTCAGACAGCAGTGTACCATCACGCTGTTTTCAACATATGATTTGTTAAATCACCACCTTCACAGCCCCAGCTCTGGGGTTATGTTGTCTTGGAGCAGACACAACTCGGGGTCACCCTGCTGCGGAGGCTTATCTCAGCTACTCCCCACCCTGTCCTGGCAGTTAATAAGGATCAGCTTTTGAAAGGCAAGGTCAAAAAGAGGACTAAGGGACTTCTGATGCTGGTTGGCTGGCGTGTGAGTTCATTGTTCCTGAGGATGGCCAGGGCCCAGTGAGAAGAGTCCATTGTTGTCTTGTAGCCTGGGAGACAAAGCCTGCCCACCCCCCATCCACCAGTGCTGGAGGGCTGAATGCCAGCCTCCAGAAGGATCTAGTCCTTGACTTTCAGAATAGCTCTCTTTAGGAAGACTTGTTTCATGAAAATGGAACCTAAAAAAAGATGCATTAAGTGTTGATCATGCTCATTATGAGAGAACACCTTCAAGCACCTGGTCCCCTGAGTGCACTAAAGTGTTTATTTACAGGGCTTTAAATTGTAGGATAGAAATGCTTATGGCAAGCCTCTGATTACAGAAAATCAAACTGAAATGCATTCATTGATTTGAGAGGAAAATAAGAATAATGGGGAGAAAGGTTTCAAACTTTATAAAAATCAGTTTATGTAAATTTATCAAGAAGATATCTGCTACACAGAGAGACACATGCCTGTCCTTTGTTCAGTTTTTGGCATGGCCACTGTCGGTGCTTATCTTCTCAGTGTCCCCCACCCGCACCCCAACATCCTTCATACCTCCTCTCCACAGCACTGCTTTACACAAAACCGTGAATTCTTAGGAAACCAAAAGTGGACCCACAGAAAAATATATACAGACCCTGGGGCAGCAAATGACTCTACACCTGTCTTCATGTGTTTACGGATGGGCCTGGCAATCTGCTGGTGGTGGCGATTGTTTTGTTGGGAGAAGGGTTTCTACCACCACTGAGAACAGAAAAACTAGTTGCCAATGAGCTGATTCCGACTCATGGCGACCCCACGTGTGTCAGAGTAGAACTGTGCTCTGTAGGGTTTTCAGTAGCTGATGTTTTTGGAAGTAGATTTCCAGGCCTTTCTTCCAAGGCACCTCTGGGTGGACTTGAACCTCCCACCTTTCCATTAGCAGGTGAGTGTGTTAACCATTTGTGCTACTGAGGGATTCCACTGAGAACAGAAGTTGACCTAAAATGACTCCCTTCTCAAATCCCTTTTTCCGGTTAATGGCATCACAGTTTCACAGGCACAGAGGCTCAAACCCTTGGACGTAATATCAGTTACTCCCTTTCCTTAATCCCCTAGATGTTATCTGCCACCAAATCTAACCAATTCTTCCCTAGCAATCACCTCTCCCATTCAGGCCTGCTCATCTCAGGCCTTCACCACCTAAGGCCTGAAAATCTGCAACAGCCTCCTATCTCTTTTACCTGTTACCCTTCACTCTCAATGTTTCTTAAGGTTTAGTTTGTTCAATTTCCTGTCACGCTATGGTGGGCAAACCACGCAAGAGTCCAGACCCAGTTTTTCCGATTCCTAATCACATTCTTCCTTCAGCATGGGGTGAAGATCATGCCTGCAGCTCTTCCTTCGTCTGAGAGGCCCGGGCTCTCCACCTCCTGCGAGCATCACTTCAAACAAGAACACAGACATCACAGAAGAACAAGCGATGGTTTGTGGGCAAGCTTCAGTCTAAATTCATTCTTGGTAAGGAAATGTTCCTTCAAAAGAAACAGAGTCTGAGATGCAGGCCTGCCTACCACACAGACAACTTTTTACAACGCACATAGAACAGTTTAGCTCCTTAAAGCAAATGCTTCTCGATCATCTCCAAGTCTCTTGAGTGCTTGAGTTTCAAATTTCTACACCCAATCAGTGGATTCTGTAGAACACAGGAGGAGTCTATATCAAAGTTATATGCAAGACTCCACTTCTCACTGGATAGGAAAAGGAAAAATCAAAACCTTGGGCCAGCTTTGAAGTGAGATTTTCAAGCTCTACTATTCCAATCAAGGTTTCAAAGGTGATAGGACCACCCTTCACTCAGGAATGAAACGCAAATAAAAATTGTTGTTTCTCTTCTACCATTTGAAGAGAGGCAAAGTGCTTTTTTTTTTTTTTTTTTTTTTAAGTGTAGGTATTAGATTGCCCAGGAGATGATTAATGTCCTTCCCTGGTGGGAGATTATTAAACTATGCCAGGCATAAAGGAAAATTCTGGGCTCTCAGGAAATGTTGCAAAGAAGCCATCCTCTATTCCTTATGTCTAGGGAAAAAAAAAAATCCCTCACTGTACAATCTGGGGATCCCTGGTGCTGCAGTGGTTAAGAGTTCGGCTGCTGATCAAAAGGTCAGCAGTTGTAATCCACCAGCCACTCCTCAAAAACCCCACGGGGCAGTTCTACTCTGTCCAATAGGGTCTCTGTGAGTCGGAGTCAACTCAGTGGCAATGGGTTTTGGTTTTCATACAACCTGGAGACTCTTTCTTTTCCTGAAAATGTATTGAACTAGACCTGAATTAGATTCCCAGCTTTTCCCCTAACTAGTCCGTGACTGTGGGGGCAGTGGTGGTTCAGTGGTAGAACTGTCTCCTCGCATTTGAGAGACCCAGGTTCGCTACCTAGCCAATGCACTTCATGTGCAGCTACCATTCAGTGGCAGCTTGCATGTTACTATGATTCTGAACAGGTTTCAGCAGAGCTTCCAGACTAAGACAGACTAGGAAGGAAGGTCTGGCAGTGTACTTCTGAAAACCAGCCAATGAAAACCCTGCGGATCTCAAAAATCCAATCTGCAAATATTCATGCAGACGGTGCAGGACTGGGCAGTGTTTTTCCATTGTGCATGGGGTCGTCGTGAGTTAGGGGCCAGCTCAACAGCTGTTAACAACGATAACTACAGGCTTTGACTCGTCATCTCTCTACTCGCCGGTGTTTGTGTTCCTCTGTAAAACAAGGCAGTTGGAATGTAATATCCCTGTGGCCTCTTTCATTCTTACAGTACGTGACCTTGCAGGGGCTGCTTGAACACTCTTTACCAAGTACTTTCTGTGGCCATCAAGGAGCTCTGCAACAAGACAAAGAAGTCCTTCTCCAGAAGGTTCCACATTAGCCAAATGCAACAGCACCCTATTTAGGCTAGCAAATGTTTGACTTCTGATTTTAGTTCTCACAAGAGAATTGGTAAAAAACAGTATTTTCTCCCCCAATAAAAGAGGAATGATTTTGTTCCCTAGTTCATCATCAATCCTGGCAGGTTTTATATAAATGCCCTAGAAAGCTCACACTTTCATTCCTTGCCAAAACTGGCTGAGTTCCTGGCTCGGGCCAGGGAACAGAGGAAGAATTACGAGTGTGGCTGAGTGCACTGCCATGCATGAGGGTGAAGCAGCTCCATGTATTAGTAACGTGTAATGACAGCTTCCCATCTGTTCTCTGGAACTCTTCATCTGAGCCTTCACCAAGCTGGAAGTCTGGAAGGAGATGAACTGAGGGAGGTTGTTCAGATACCACACATGAGCTCAGAAGTACCTGCAGAGAGGGATCCACCATGGGTTGGCGGTGGGGAAGCTGGCCAGTTGCAGAGTTTGGGGAACTAAGGCAGGGGCCCATGAGGTGAAAGGGAGGGCTAGGGAGGAGAGGAGTTCCTGGGTGTGCAAACAGTTAACACACTTCTCTGCTAACTGAAAGGTTGGAGGTTCAAGTCTACCCAGAGACACCCCAGAAACATCAGCCATTGAAAACCCTATGGGGCACAGTTCTACTCTGACACATGTGGGGTCTCCATGAGAAGGAGTTGACTCTATGGCAACTGTTTTTTTTTTTTTTCTTTTTTTTTTTTTTTAGGGATGAGAAGTGCATTCTCCAGCCCTAACTAAAAACCCTCTGTGCTTCTGAATCAGGTTGAGCATTTCTTGCAATAAAGTTTGGGTCCTGGAAGGAGCAACCATGTCTCCAACCCCTTCACTGAGACAAGACCCTGGATTTTCCCAATGTCCCTTGCAGCACAGACCGCTGGGCCAAATGGGAACTGAAAGTCTGACAAGTAGGCAGAAAGTCCAACAATACTCCTGCAGATGTCCCATCTCTGCTCTTGGGGAAGGAAGAGATGGGCAGCCAGCAGGGAAGAAGGTTTGCGACAGTCTGAGACCACCAGAACTGGTGGTCTTTGAGAATAACATAAAACACAGTAAGGTCTGTGTCTCTTTCATGGGTCCAGAGTGAGGTCCTCCTTCCTAAGCTCCCAGGAGTCCTGGGAAACACTGTCCAGGGAAAGCAAGCAAACAGCGTACAGTTTGCCGGCTAGATTCTCAGCACCGACTGTCTGGGAGCAGCCCCATAGCAGGCATCTATCACCACAGGATCTGGGAGCCCAGGGCTGCTCGTGTTTGCCTCAGGCGACTGATTAGCCAGCAAGAAAGCTTATTTCCTCCCCAATCTCCCCCTAGCAAAGCCTCCCCCTCAGGGGACAGGAGGAGAACATGTTCACAGATCTGATAATACCACCAGGCATCTGAGATAACAGGCTGGGAATAAAAGGGGAGTGTGAGCAGGTGGGTACAGGATTGGTTGCGGCTGAAATAGGACCTGCTGAGGCGAGCGGGCTCTGGTCTGGGCCTAGGAGCACTGCCTGGAGGCACATTTCTTACCCTTAGTCTGCCTGACTGACTAAATCAAGTCGTAAGCCTCCCTCCTGCTCTCCATCCAGGGAGTGTCTCCAGCCAGCCCTTTCCACTTTCTTTCCCAAAAATGTAGGCCACTGGGAAGACTCCTTTAATATGAGGCAGATTAAAAATGTTTACCTAACACTTGAGGCTATTGCTAAACATCTCTCTGAGTGAGTCTCAGCAGAAGTGGAAACTTTGCAAGTGGCCTCGCTTGGTTCATTGATTCATCGGTTTAAGGGTTTGGAGGGCGTCCTAGATACCAGGCAGTGTATGAGGCCCGAGGCTAGGGGAATAAGGGCTGGCGGGGTAGATGGAGAGGGAGCACCTCTGCATATGAGGTCATTACAGGACAAATCTAAGGCCATGTTAGGCCAGGATGCAGTGTGATGGGCAAAAAGCAGAGTGCTGCAATGGAGAGAAACATGAGGGGGCTTGCTGGTCAGGAAGGGCTTGGAGCATGTCCAGCAGGCCTGGCAGGGTGCTGAGGCTTTGACTGGAGCGGAAGAGCAAAGGCATCCTTGAAACAGGAGAGCAAAGGCAGGGAGCCCCTGTTGCTTCTCACACCTCAAGAAACCAGTTGCCGTCAAGTCACTTTCGGCTCATGGTGACCTCATGGGTGTCAGAGTAGAGCTGTGCTCCACAGGGTTTTCAATTTTTTGGAAGCAGATTGTCAGGTCTTTCTTCTGATGCACCTCTGGGTGGATTGGAACCTCCAACCTTTTGTTTTGCAGCGGAGAGTGCTAACCGTTTGCTCCCCTCTGGGACTCCTCTGGGACCCAGTCCCTGCCCTTTCTCTACCCTTCTAGAACTAGAGAGGAGAGCACCAAACAAGACCTCTGCAAGCCACATAGCTGACCTACTGCAAACACAGGCCTGGTGACCCACAGCACATTCCCAGGAGACCAGTGAGTGTGGCCCCCAAAACAGCAGCACTAAGTCATGCGGCAGCTTGTTAGAAACGCAGAACCTCGGGCCCCACTCCAGACCTACTGATCAGAATCTGCATTCCACAAAGCCAGGAGATTCATATTAAAGCATGAGCAGAGAGTAGGCTCCCAGATTCGCTCCCCCAGGCCCCAGGCCCCTCTTCTCCTCTACCCGCTCACTGTGTGTCCCAGCACGGTGGAAAGAGCTGCCTGGGACCAGAGCCTCCTCAGGAGTTCTCGGTGCTGGTCAGGAAATCTCAGCACACCAGCGCTTTGGCCCTGCGTCTCCCAGCTGGCCCGTCTTGACTTCCCCTTCTTACCCATCCCCACTGCCTTGAGAAAGGCAACTCCATTCTAGAAGTGGGGCCTTTTGGGGCTGCACGTCTCTTCTGCAGAACCAGCCTCTCACCTCACAACCTGCCCCTTAGACACAGAGCTGTGCAAGAAGACAGAGATGGAGACAAAGCCGGCCTGTGGAGCAGAATTAGGCCTGGACCTGAGGAAAAAGACCTACGTTCAAATTATGACTCTGCCATGTTTTTGCTGCTGCGTAACCCTGGACAAGTCACAATTTTCCAAACTGTAAAATTCCTGTGGCTTGATGTGAATGCTCCAATACCCTTGGAGCATAGAGACAGCGAAACCAAATGGTTAGAAGCACAGGCTGCAAAGCCAGGTCTCTGGACAAAATCCCGATTCCACTACTGAACTGCCAAGTGACCTGGAGCAAGTTACTCTCTCTGTACCTCAGCTTCTTCGTCAGTAAAATGGAAGTACGAATAGTTAATTGTCTCCAGACTTGTAATGAGGATTCAGATAATATTTGAAGTGTTCAGAAGAGTGTCCGACATACTGTAAATACTGTGTTAGTTAAATAAAGAAAACAAAGCACTAGCAGAGTGATGAGCCTAAAGCAAGTGCCAGTGAATGTTTGTGGTTTTGAATCTGAAAGTGAATGAGACAATGAAGGAAAGAGAGCGAGGCTGCCTGAGCCCCAGGGAAGAAAGATGCACACCAGCTTCTACCTCAGCTGAGCAAGAATCAGGTGAGCTGGCTACAGCCTCACAGATGGGGGTGGGGCGGGGAAGCAGGGTAGAAGGGGGGTGGGACTGGGAGGCATGGCAGGGCATGACAAGATAGGCAGACACGCCTGCCCTTTAGTCCCTGTCAGTCACTCACCATCCTGACGACGACGTGCTGATGTGCGCGAGAGAGCAGAGACAGCGCCAATCTGTGCTGATCTTAACGCCTCGGTCCCTGGGGAGCCAGGCTCTCACCGCGTCAGAGTCACGGAAGGGGAGACACGCTTCCCAGACCACAGAGGCGGGTGCAGCTGCAGCATAATTGCCTCACCGGCTGCGGGTGGGGATGCGATTCCTTCCTGGCCGCAGGTCCCCTCATAGCTCCCCTTTGGGGAGGTCGGTGCACAGGTTTGGCTGGATTCTGTGGCTGCTACCTATGACGTAGAGCCCCCAACTAGTATGTTCAGCTGGGGCCCTGAGACACAGTGGAGAGTCAAGGGAGGCAAGCAGATGCTTTTATAATCACATGCCTGAGTTCCAGGTTTAAGTTTTCCCTCTTTTCCCAGGGAATCCAACCTGCCTCTTCTACTGGACACATCTACCAACCGCCGTTTTCATCCTGTGGCTCCCCTAATGAGGACTTTTTATCTCTTACTGTTTCAAGTTCAAGTGGCTCTGCCTGGCCTGGCAGTGCTTGGAGACACGTATCTAAGAATGTTGTTGTTAGTTGCCATGAGTCGGTTCCAACTCGTAGCGACCCTATGTACAACAGTTGTTATGCTTGAGCCCATTGGTGCATCCACTGTGTCAGTCTATCTCATTGAGGGTCTTCCCCTTTTTCGCCAACCTTGTACTTTACCAAGCATGATGTCTGTTATGGATTGAATTGTGTCCTCCAAAAATGTATGTCAATTTGGCTAGGCCATGATTCCCAGTATTGTGTGATTGTCCGCCATTTTGTCATCTGATGTGATTTTCCTGTGTGTTGTAAATCCTACCTCTATGATGTTAATGAGGCAGGATTACAGGCAGTTATGTTAATGAGGCAGAGGTCAATCTACAAGATTAGGGTGCGCCCTAAGACAATCTCCTTTGAGATATAAAAGAGCAAATAGAGCAGAGAGGAGAGAAATCTCATACACCAAGAAAGTAGTGCCAGGAGCAGACAGCGTCCTTTGTACCCAGGGTCCCTGCACTGAGAAGCTCCTAGACCAGGGGAAGATTGATGACAAGGATCTTCCTCCAGAGCTGACAGAGAAAGAAAACCTTTCCCTGGAGCTGGCACCCTGAATTCGGGCTTCTAGCCTTCTATACTGTGAGAGAAAAAATTTCTCTTTGTTAAAGCCATCCACTTGTGGTATTTCTGTTATAGAAGCACTAGTTAACTAAGACAATTTCCTTCTCCAGAGACTGATGTCTCCTGATAACATGTCCAAAGTAAGTGAGATGAAGTCTGGCCATCGTTGCTTCCAAGGAGCATTTGGCTATACTTCTTCCAAGACAGATTTGTTCATTCTTCTGGCAGTCCGCACTGGAGGCAGCCCTCCACTCGTCTCTCAGTTTGTCGTACTGTGGTGGCTTGCATATTGCTGTGATGCTGGAAGCTATGCTACTGTTATTTCAAATACCAGCAGGGTCACCCATGGCGGACAGGTTTCAGTGGAGCTTCCAGACTAAGACAGACTGGGAAGAAGGACCTATGATCTACTTATGCAAAAAATCGGCCAGTGAAAACCTTACGGATAGCAGCGGAACATGTTGAAGAATAGTAGCCACCATGCAGGACTTAGAGTCCCTGGGTGGTGCAAATTGTTAACACGCTGGGCTGCTAACTGAAAGGATGGCAATTTGAGCCCACCCAGAGGTGTCTTGAAGAAAGTCATGGCAATCTACTTCCAAAACATCGGCCACTGAAAACCCTACGGAGCACAGGTCTACTGTGACATGTTTGGGGTTACCATGAGTCAGAATCGACTTGACACCAACTGGTGTTTTATTTTTTGTTTTTGTTTTCTATTCAGTGCTTACTTGGTAATAGGCTCTACGCTAAGGATTTTGTATACCTTATTTGCTGTATTATACAACAGTCCCACGGGCGGGCTCAGTGAGGTTGCATAACTTGACCATTGTCAGCAGCTACTAAGTTGAAAAGATGGGAACAGAGATGCTCTGACCTCAAAGCCCAAGGCTTCTGCTTCTGCGTCCATGTTTCCTGTTGTGTGAGTCACAGAGCACGAGTTCCAAGGTTTAGTAACATATGCTATGAAAAAGAAACAAAAAACTATAGAAACATACATCTGAAAAATTCTGCACGAAATTAAGTTAAAGGAGTTCTTTATAGTAGGACTTCTCAGAACCCTAAAAATGCAGAGAAGAATCATAAATCTCCTAAAGAGAGAGAGCTAGAGATTATTTAAATGTGGATTCCTCTTCCTTTTCACTGTGCTAGTTGACAGGTGGGGATTTTCAGAATGCACTTGGGAAACACTATTCTATGCCATACCCCTCAAGATTTTTCTTTCCTGCAGTATACAATCCCCAACCACTGCCACCACCCATCAGTCAGCCTGGTCTCCTTCCTGTAACATGAATTCCTCCTATCATTTGTGCCTCAGTGCCTTGACACACGTTGCCCCTTCCTGGTTGATATTTTCTTGTCTTCCTAAATTCTACCTACCCTTCCAGGTCCCAAGAAGCCCATACCTTCTCCGAAGCTTGCTTGCACACTCCAGCCTCCCCTTTGCCCTCTCAACTCCTACCACATTTATAATTTTAGATACTCTGATATTACTTCCTATTGTTTCAGGGTTTCTTGTCTTGTGTACTCAACTAGACAGAAAATTCCCTTAGGATTAGAAGCACAACTCACACTTCTCTATTGCTCACAGGCTCCTTACCACAGAGTCCACACCAGACCAGTTGTGTTCAAGTCAATCCGACTCCAGGTGACCCCATGTGTGTCAGAGTAGAACTGTGTTTGTCTTAGTTATCTAGTGCTGCTGTAACAGAAATACCACAAGTGGATGGCTTTTAACAAAGAGAAATTTATTCTCCACAGTCTAGCAGGCTACAAGTACAAATTCAAGGCATCAGCTCCAGGGGAAGGCTTTCTCTCTCTTTCGGTTCTGGAGGAAGGTCCTCGTGATGCATCAGTCTTTCCTTGGTCTGGGAGCATCTCAGCGCAGGAACCTCAGGTCCAAAGGACAAGCTCTGCTCCCAGCACTGCTTTCTTGGTGTTACGAGGTCCCCAACTCTCTGCTTGCTTCCCTTTCCTTTTATCTCTTGTAAGATAAAAGGTGGTGCAGGCCACACACCAGGGAAACTCCCTTTATATTGGATCAGGGCTGTGACCTGAGTAAGGGTGTTACAATCCCACCCTAATCCTCTTTAACATAAAATTACAATCACAAAATGCAGGACAGCTACACGATACTACGAATCATGGCCCAGCCAAATTGATACACACACTGTTTGGGGGACATAAATTAATCCATGATGGTGTTCCATAGGGTTTTCAATGGCTGTAATCTTATGGAAGTAGATCACCAGGCCTTTCTTCTGCGGTGCCTCTGGGTGGCTTCAAATCACCAACCTTTTTGTTAGTAGATGAACTCAAGCCATTTGCACCACCCAGGGACTTACACCGAGGGACTAGGAAATGCTTAATCGGGACTTGAGGATGAAATATGGATTATTTAAAACAGAAATTGGGGTTCCTCTCCTGCATGCCAGCCAGCTCTAAGAACACAGAATGGGCTGATGAGAAGCACTACTCGCATCCACTCCTAGCTCCCATCCTGGGCAAAGTTGCTGCATTGCATCCTGGGGGAGCCCATTCCAGGGCTACCTTCAGGCTCACCTTTCTTTGTCCTGGCTCCAGTGACTCTGCTGGTTAAAAAAGAAGGCATGCCACGCCAGGGAATGCTGGTCCAGCTGCATCAAGTCACACTTCCCATCTCGTCTTCCAGTGAGGCGGGGAGAAGTGGCAGTGTTCTAGACTACAAACTCCCTATAACAAGTCAAAAATAAAAAAAGCAAGAAAGAAAGGATTTTCTGCAGCCTCTGGGATCATTGCCCATTTGTAATCCTTTTCTGTTCCTGAACTTCAAGTCTCCTTCTCTCTCTCATGGTGTCTGTCTCTGCCTGTCTGTCAGTTTACCTCCCTTTTCACAAAGCCTGGATGAACACAAAGCAGACTGTCTCCCTTTTCTATCAAGAGCAGAGAATAAAGCAGTAACGTGTCAGGGGTGCATTTTCAGGTTTTATTTTCGTCAGCAATATTCTCCCCCCGTAATTGCTATAGAAACACCAAATCCTCTTCCATCCTTTTGTACATGCTGACAGACTTTACTTTCACTTACTCTCAGATGCACCTCACCCGGCTCCCAGCTGGCTTCAGAACACGTCAGCACCGGGGATTTGCAATCCTACGTGGAAAAGCACCTGTCCTGCCGAGGCTGGACCCCAAGCCCGCCTCTTTCTAATCTCACTTTAGATGCAGCACAGGGTCGGGAGCCAGGCACAAAGCTGCCTGTGTGGTGTCAGCAGCAGCAGCAGCTCTTGGGAAACAGACCAGCTGCTCAGCCGTGTAAAGAGGGGGTGTTCTCTGGGGGGCGTCTGGAGGTGCACCGCCCCTGTTATACTCGAATATTGGCTTCATGCTCTAAATCAGAGGTTTTGGAGCTCTGCACCGGGTGGTGCAAACATTTAAGTGCCTGGCTGCTAATTGAAAGGTTGGAGGTTTAAGTCCACCCAGAGGTGCCTCCAAAGAAAAGCCTAGCACTCTACTTCCAAAAATGAGTCCTTGAAAACCTTATGGAGCACACTTCTACTCTGACACACATAGGGTTGCCATGAGTTGGAGTCGACTTGACAGCTAGTGGTTTGGAGCTCTGAACAGCCTAAAGGGGAAAGGAAAGCTTGGTCTTCGGGGCTGGATACTCCTTCCATTCGCTGCAAGAATGCTGTTTGCAGGCAGATGTGAAAGAGGAGAGGGTCCCTGCAGGTCCAGTCTCTCCACTTCTGGCACAAATGCCTAGAGCTCCTGGAAGCAGCAGAGCTAAGGAGGCCTGCACATGTCTTATGTGAGCTAGGGGCCTGCCCGCTGCTACTCCTCGTCAGGGACCCTGGCACCGAGGAAAAAGCTTGGGGAAAGTACTGGGATGGGGACAGTTCAGTTATTGCCGGAAACACTGTGACAACATAGAGGCTTAGAATGCGAAGGGGCCAAAGATGTTCCTAAATGCCTGTGTGCAGGGATCTGATTAAACAGACTGGCTGGACACGTAATAAACCTGACCCCGCAGCCCTGGAAGGATGTAGCTATCTCCAAGCAGTGCTGCTTAGCCACACAGAGCAAAAGTTATGCATTCTACAAAGTTATGCCATAAATCCTCAGACAGGCTTTAAAACAAGGAAAAACAAAGCAAATCAAGGTGAATAAATATTAATGAGCAGCCTCCTCTCTGTGGCGAGAGGAACGTGAAGTAGAGCTGACGACTGGGGCACAGGTAACACCGACCCTGACTATTTCATGGAGCAGCAGTGGACTTCACAGATGGGCGCACTCACCCATATGTGCCGTAGGGACACTTAGAGACCTCCGAAAGCTGCGGAAGAGGGACCTCTGCTGATCAGGAGGCTGGACCTTCTAGCAAACCTTCTGGGGTGAGTTCGTGCTGGCATCCGGTGTACACAACTATGGCAATTGTTTACTGAGTGATGGCTCTTTGGCAGATGCTTTGTATATATAAAAAATAAATACATAATTTCTAAATATATATGTATACATATAATCCCTATACATATATTATCTCTAACCAAAGAAAAAAAACAGTTGCTATTGCTCGACTCCAGCTCATGGCAACCCTGTGTGTGTCAGAGTAGAACTGCTCCATAGGGTTTTCAATTGCTTTGACGTTTCAGAAATAGATATCCAGGACTTTCTTCTGAGGCGCCCCGAGTGGATTTGAACCACCAACCTTTCGGTTAGTAGGCAAGCACTTAACCGTTTGCATCACCTAGGGACTCCTATATTATCTCTACCAAGTAGGTATTACTATGCCCACTTCATGGTTCAGCAACTGAGGCTTAGAGAAAATGTGCCCAAATTACATGTCTGGTAAGTGGCAAAGTTGGGATTCAAACCCAGGTCTCTCTGATTCCAGAGTTTGACACTTTCCACACTGCTGCTCAATGCATGTCTGCCCCTCCACCCCCTAGTCTTAGGACCACATCTTCGTGGTTTACCTTGGGCCCTCCATTAGCTTAGACAGGGCACAATATTTCACACATACTAGGTGCTCAATAAATCAATAAACGTGTGTTTACTTGGGTTGAATTTCTGGCCAGGGAGAGAAAATGAGTTTGCTCTGCTCTCACAGAGTGGTTGAAATTCACAAAATCAATCCTCTCCCCTGGGTAGATAACCTGCCTAGTCTGACCTCCTTAGAGGCAGGCGCAAGTGATATCATCCTCCCAATCATTATTGTTATTATTATTATACAGCTGCTGAGGGCTTGAACAGGTGACACAGAAATGAAAAGCCTAGCAGACAATGAGTAGTTGTAAAGAGACAGCCCCCACTTCAGCACCATCTCTTTCAATGGGGACCCCCCAGTGACTGCCAATCATACCCCCTTCCCCCAAGCACAAAACTCACTTAAAATATTTTTTTTTAAATTAACAAATGGAAGAACAAGAGCAGGCTTTCTCCAGCCTCTCTGATGTATCCCCCCCACCCCCACCCAAAGACAGCTAAAACGTTTCACTTGTCAGTCAGCAGTAAATACTGGTTTAAGCTTTGTACTGTACATCCCCAGAATAGACGTCGCTAATGGCCTTGACGACAGTCCCTGATTTCTGAAGCATATGTGAGAAAGCGAGAGTAAGGGGGCGGCCAGTGAGGGGGTGGAGACGGAAGGCAGGGTAAAGCTGCAGGCAGAAGGTGGGTGGTGTTGCGTATCTTTCTTTTGGGGAGCTCCATTCTCGCTCTAATTTTGTTTCCCTTTTTTAAAATTTTTTTTGCCATTTTCTTCTGAAAGCTTTTTCAATTGTCCACAGCATTCTGACTGCTGTCCTGATCCTCATTCTGAATAGTTCGAGGAAAATGAACGGAGAGAGAAAAACAGCCTTGCCTTCTGCTGACAACCTCACTTGGACATGAGACAGCTGTCCTCCTCACGGAACCCAAGGGAGGCCCCCATGCTCCCTCTCACTCTCTCCTCTGACGCAAGCAGGTGTCACTGAGTTAAAGCCAGAACCTGCTTTTATGGGGCTGAGGTGTTCATGCTCAGGCTGTGGGGATGAGGCTGCAGAACTTGCCTGTTACCGAGGTTCAGACAGTCCACCTGCCTAAAACAACTTACAGTCGTTCTTCAGCCAAGGGCTGTGGCTGGCTCCTTGTTCCAATGAAAAGGAAGTAAATAGAGCCAGGGAGTCATGGATAACTGAGAAGTTTCTTCATGCACCTAAAAATTATTGATATCATGCTATGTATTCATCACTGGTTAGATGAATAAAAGCCAGCCCCTGTCTTCAAGAAGCCCACAGTCTCTACTAGCCCTGGTCAGATCCATTGAGTAGAACTGCCAATAAGTAGATGTTGTTGCAGGCACTTGAACAAGGGAGGTGCACTCAATGGAAAAAGTCTCCTAACTTTAATCCTTCTCCGCCCTTTGATTCCTATTTCCTGAGTACATGTTCCAAGATTCAAATCCACTTTCTCTGCAACAATTCCCTGCTCACACACCTACCATACTACTCCACTTCCCCACAAAAATACATCAGCCCCTTATGCTCATCAAAAGACTTCACCAAAAGAGTAAAAAGAGAACCTACAGAGTGGGAAAAAAAAAATTGGCTATGGCATAGGTTCTAATCTCTAAAATCTATAGAATACTTCAACACCTCAACAACAAAAAGACAAATAACCCAATCAAAAATGGGCAAAGGATATTAACAGACACTTTATCAAAGAACACATTCAGGCAGAAAGAGACACATGAGGAAATGCTCGCGATCACTAGCCATTAGAGAAATGCAAATCAAAACTACAATGAGATACCATCTCACCCTAACATTATTGACACTAATC
>NW_004443971.1:6157809-6176613 GCF_000243295.1 Trichechus manatus latirostris
AAAAAAAAAAACAGAAAATAACAAATCTTGGAGAGGTTGCAGGCAAATTGGAACTCTTATGCACTGCTGGTGGGAATGTAAAATGATACAACCACTGAGAAAAAAGATATGGCACCTCCTTAAAAAGCTAGAAATAGAAATACCATATGATCCAGCAATCCCACTCCTAGGAATATATCCTAGAGAAATGAGCCATTACACGAATAGACATATGCATACCCATGTTCATTGCAACATTATTCCCAATTGCAAGAAGATGGAAACAATTTAAGTGCCCATCAACAGATGAATGGATATAAAAATTATGGTACATACACAAAATGGAATACTAATCAATAATAAAGAACAAGGATGAATCTGCGATACATCTCACAACATGGATGAATCTGGAGGGCATTATGCTGAATGAAATAAGTCAATCACCAAAGGACAAATATTGTATGAGACCGCTATTGTAAAAACCCAAGAAAAGATTTACACACAGAAAAAAAAACAATCTTTGATGGTTACGAGGGAAGGGAGGAATGGGGAGGGAAAATCACTAATTAAATAGTAGACAAGTGTTAACTTTGGTGAGGGGAAAGACCACACACCATATAGGGGAAGTCAGCACAACTTGACCAAGGCAAAGCCATGGAAGCTTCCTACATACATCCAATCATCTTTGAGGGACAAAGTTACTGGGGCTGAGGGCTGGAGACCATTGTTTTGGGGGCCATCTAGGTCAACTAGCATAACATAGTTCTTAAAAAAAGTGTTTTACATCCTACCTTGGTGAGTAGCATCTGGGGTCTTAAAAGCTTGGGAGCAGCCATCTAAGATATATCTATTGGTTCCATCCCATCCAGAGCAAAGAAGAATGAAGAAAACCAAAGATATAAGGAAAATATTAGTCCAAAGGACTAATGGACCATGTGAACCACAGCCTCCACCAGCCTAAGCCCAGAAGAACTAGATGGTGCCCAGCTACCACCATCAACTGCTATGACAGGGATCACAAAAGAGGGTCCTGAAGAGAGCAAGAGAAAAATGTAGAACAAAATTCAAATTCGCACACACACGCACACACACACACACAAAGACCAGACTTACTGATCTGACAAGAGACTGCAGGAACCCCTGAGACTATAGCCCTCTGGATACCCTGCTAACTCAGAACTGAAGCCACTCCCAAAGTCCACCTTTCAGCCAAAGATTAGACAGGCCTATAACATAAACAGTAACGCACGTGAGGAAGGTGCTTCTTAGTTCGGTCGAGTTTACGAGACCAAATGGGCAACACCTGCCCAAAACCAAAGACTAGAAGGCAGGAAGGGACAGGAAACCTGGAAGAATGGTCATGGGGAACCCAGGGTGTAAAGGGAAAGGGCGAGAGTGCTGACACAATGCGGGGATTGCAACCAAAGTCACAAAACATTTTGTGTATAAATTTTTGAATGAGAAGCTAATTTGCACTGTAAACTTTCACCTAAAGCACAATAAAATTTGAAAAAAAAATAAAAACACCAGCCCCACCTCCCCTAGTCCGTCTCCAGAAGTAGTCCACAGCCCTCCTCCTTGACCGTGTCTTCTTAACCTGCTCCCCGTTTACGCAGGGCCTGCTGTGCGACACATGCTGTTCTCAGTGCTTTATGGGCCATAACTCTTGATCCTTGGAGGATACTAGAACATCCCAACAAACCAAACCCGTGGCTGTCGAGTCAGTTCCAACTCATAGCAACGCTGTAGAACAGAGTAGAACAGCCCCATAGGGTTTCCAAGGAGCGCCTGGTGGATTCCAACTGTTGACCTTTACAAAGACCCAATTTTACAGATGAGAAAACGGAGGCTTATCAGAGTTAAGCAACTAAATCTGGCTGCTGGGTCCACTTGCTTAAGGCTTTGCTCTCCTGCCCCACTAAACTTCCTTTGGTTCTGGTCCTGACCCCTCTCAGTGACAAACTTTGCTTTCTTCTTTCCATGAAGGAAAATGATAGTGCACTCCTGGCTCCTGTGTGCTACTGAGCCCAGACGGAAGGTGATAGGTGTAGAAACACTTAGCTTTCTCCAATCTGTTCTTGTAGATAACTGCAACTGGATAGCGTCTGAAACAGCCTGAAAGAAGAAACCACAAGGCTCAGGGGACAATTGGTACCGAACCTGTTCTACGGCACTTGACTCCTCTGAGTAGTTTTCGTTGACCCTAAAATGAGTGTAATGGCGGTGACTTCTGACACTTGGTAAGGAATGGCAGGCTTCCCAACAGGCCTGTGACTGGTGGTGCAGTGGCTCTGCAGACAAATTGGCCTTTGGCAGGCAGCCAACTCAGGAAGGGTTTATTTTTAAGGATAATAATAATGCCTTCACCACTACCTCTGATTTGACTTTATATTCTCAGGAGGCCTGAACCCCGATTCTCTCCAGAACATCAACTTTAATTTAAAGACCTGTCAAAGATCTTTGAAGGCCTGAATCTTTCTCTTCCAGCTGGTCAGAAATATTGGCATATTAATCTATTTAGTAATTATGTGAACAAGCTCTGACCATGTGTTATTGAAAATTAAACCATCAAAATGTGTCTAATCGAATGGTTCAGTTTCTCAATCCCATCGTGTCATTAGATTCAACACCAAGGTTAATTACCAAGCAATGGGCCAGGTTCCCCAGATGTTTTGCTGACTCCAGTCCAGGTACATCTGTTTCCCCACCTACCGCCATGGCAGACACGGCCGCTGATTCTACAGTTGCCTGGTCAGGTTCACGGTTACATTAGCCTAAACATGCCTGGTATTGACTCAGTCAAATGCTTATTGCATCTCTTGCTCCCTGTAACTGCCATCCAAGGCCACTGTCGGCAAATGATCTGTCCTGAGAGAGTCACCAGGGAGCCAGAAGCTCCAGCTTTGAGGTAAATGAAGGAGGCTGCTGCTTTACGAAGAACTGAAATTCTTAGGACTGGGAAGCCACAAACTTGGGTTCTAGCCCAGAATCTTGGATTTCTTCCATCATATCCCAATTTCTTGGTAAACTGCTATCCCTCCCAGCTAGGTAGTGTGACCACCTGTTAGACAAACACCTACAGCCAGAGTGCTCTGGCTCAGTGGAAAGAGCAGAACCTCGGAGTTAAGCACAACTGGTCTCATCCTGGCTCCCTACCAGTTACCGTCTGAGTGACCAAGGGCAATGTATTTTACCTTCTCTGAGCTTTCTCAGCTGTAAAATGTGAAAACTCCTACATTACAGGGTCATGAGAATTGCAAAAGATTATACAAAAAGTGCTTGGCATTTTGTGTATGATTAAACAGTTAGGTTCTTAAGTCAGACTGGCCAGAGTACAACTCCTGTTCAGTATATATACATTTTGAGCACGTAACCTAATCTTTCTAAGCCTCAGTTTCCTTATCTATAAAATGGAGATGATAATAGGATCTATCTCATATTTAGGGTTAAATTATACAATCGGTGTAAAGTGCTTAGCTTTTAAATATGTTCAGAAATGTTTTTGTTATTATTATTATTATCAACATGGAATATGTAGTAAGCACGCAATAAATACTGATTTCCTTTTTTATTGCCTTCTGACCTTGTCCTATCTCATGTTTTTTTATGGTGCTCAGAGTTGAAGGAGTCTTAACCAACCAACCAACCAGTTACCATCAAGTTAATTTCAACTCATAGCAACTCCATGTGCTTCAGAGTAGAACTGTGGTCCTTAGGGTTTTCATGACTGTGACCTTTTGGAAGCAGATCATCAGGTCTTTCTTCTAAGGCACCTGCTGGTGAATTTGAACTGCCAACCTTTCATGAGAAGCTGAGCACCTAACCATTTGTGTCACCCAGGGACTCCTGAAGGAGTCTCAGGAGTCATATGTTCCAATCTTCTTTGTAATACAGACATATATTCCTTTTATAATGTTAAAAGAAAGAGAAGATTTTGCAATTTATAAATCCAACTTCTCCTTAAGAGGGTAGATCCTGTTACATGGAAGGCAGTTTATTTTACAGAATACTGAAGGATGCAAGTGTGGGGTATGAGCTAAGCACAGACTGATTACTCTGCATAATACATAAAGAAAATAAAGGTGCTTTAACAGTGCAATTCAAGAGGAAGGGGATGAAGCACAGAGAGAGGAGAAAAGGAGAAGAATGGAGAAGGAAAAAAGGTAGAAGGACAAAACTGTGTAATGCAACCCTCTTCCCAGTGACCACTTAAACTATTAGTGAAGGCCTACTAAGATTTAAGTGTAACCGTACTAAGACCTAGAGTTAGAAAATCAAAAGGGAAGAACACGCTCAGCATTTTTCAAGCTGAAAGAACTGAAGAAAAAATTCAAGCCTAGAGTTGCAATACTGAAGGATTCTATGGGCAAAATATTGAACAATGCAGGAAGCATCAAAAGAAGATGGAATGAATACAGAGAGTCACTGTACCAAAAAGAACTGGTCAATGTTCAACCATTTCAGGAGGTAGCATATGATCAAGAACTGATGGTATTGAAGAAAGAAGTCCAAGCTGCACTGAAGGCATTGGTGAAAAACAAGCCTTCAGGAATTGACAGAATACCAGTTGAGATGATTCAACAAATGGATGCAGCTCTGGAAGTGCTCAGTCATCTATGCCAAGAAATTTGGAAGACAGCTACCTGGCCAGCCAACTGCAAGAGATCCATATTTATGCCTATTCCCAAGAAAGGTGATCCAACCAAATGCAGAAACTATCAAACAATATCATTAATATCACATGCAAGTGAAATTTTGCTGAATTCAAAAATAGTTGCAGCAGTACCTCAACAAGGAACTGCCAAAAATTCAAGCTAAATTCAGAAGAGGAAGTAGAACAGGGATATCATTGCTGATGTCAGATGGATCTTGGCTGAAAGCAGAGAATACTAGAAAGATGTTTACCTGTGTTTTATTGACTATGCAAAGGCACTTGACTGTGTAGAACATAACAAATTATGGATAACATTGTGAAGAATGGGAATTCCAGAACACTTAATTGTGCTCATGCAAAACCTGTGCATAGAACAAGAGGCAGTCTTTCGAACAAAACAAGCATATACAGCACGGTTTCAAATCAGGAAAGGGGAGTATCAGGCTTGTATCCTTTCATCACACTTATTCAATCTATATGTTGAGCAAATAATCTGAGAAGCTGGATGATATGAAGAAGAACAGGGCATCAGGATCGGAGGAAGACTCATTAACAACCTGTGTTATATAGATGACAGAACCTTGCTTGCTGAAAGTAAAGAGGAATTGAAGCACTTAGTGATGAAGATCAAAGACCACAGCCTTCAATATGGATTACACCTCAACATAAAGAAAACAAAATCTTCACAACTGGACTAATAAGTAACATCATAATAAACAGAGAGTATATTGAAGTTGTTAAGGATTTCATTTTATTTGGATCCACAATCAACATCCATGGAAGCAGCAGTCAAGAAACAAATGACACATTGCATTGAGCAACTCTGCTGCAAAAGACCTCTTTAAAGTGTTGAAAAGAAAAGATGTCACCTTGAAAACGAAGGTGTGCCTGACCCAAGCCATGATATTTTCAATTGCCTTATATGCATGTGAAAGCTGGACAATAAATAAGAAAGACTGAAGAATCAATGACTTTGAATTGTGGTGTTGGTGAAGAATATTGAATATACCACTGACTGCCAGAACAAAGAACAGATCTGTCTTGGAAGGAGTACAGCCAGAATGCTCCTTAGAAGCTAGGATGGCGAGACTTCGTCTCAAGTACTTCGGACGTGTTATCAAGAGGGAGCAGTCCCTGGAGAAGGGCATCATACTTGATAAGGTAGAAAGTCAGTGACAAAGAGGAAGATCCCCAACCAGATGGAGTGACACAGTGGTTGCAACAACGTGTTCAAACACAGCTATGATTGTAAGGATGGCCCAGAACCAGGCAGTGTTTCATTCTGTTGTACATAGATTGGGTCACTGTGAGTCGGAACAGACTCGACGACAGCTAACAACAACAGCAACTAATAATTTGATATGAGTTGGTTTCTTATGGAATCCAGTGAAAGAATTGATTTTTGTGTCTGGGTTGATGCAAAGTGTAGGATAAATCAGATTTATGGATAAAGAAGTTGGAAGTATAGGGATCTCAAAAGTGTAAACTCCAGTGTATCATTCAGGATAACGTAGATAATCATTCAGATGCTTAAAATAACAAAGATTGACTTCAGTTTCCACGTGAGATGTAGAAAATCACAAGAAAATGTTGCTAGCACTCTAACAATAAGAGCAAGTGAATAACCTACAAATTCATAAATTTTAAGTCCATCATAGAGCAGAAGATGCATACAAAAGAGCTTAAGAATCTAAAGTCCTGAAAGTTACAAGTATCTCCTAGAAAGAAGAGACCCATGATGGCTTTCATCATTACAGAGCTCTGGAAGGAAGAAGTGGCCACTGATATGAGTAAAAAGAAAACAGCTGAAATTTCAGTGATTTTTTTAAAGGTCAAATTAGACTAGAATGATGGTGTGGAACCCATAGGAGCCCTAGAAATAAAGAGTCAGAACCCACTCACCAACTCTTTCCCACCACCCTTCATTAAGTGCTCATGCAGAATATGGGGTAAGTTCAAGAGAGCTGAGAAAATATTTCTTGAAGTGCAGGCTTGTGGAGTCTGCTGAAATCTAAAGAATCCAACCAGAAACCAAACCTACTGCAGCTGAGTTGATGTTGATGTTGAGTTGCCAACTCATAGCCACCCTATGGGACAGAGTAGAACTGCCCCATCTAGTTTCCAAGGAGCAGCTGGTACATTCAAACTGTTAACCTTTTTGTTAACAGCAGTAGCTCTTAACTACTGGGCCACCTGAGCTCCAAATCTAAAGAAAGGACAAAAGAATTCTCTAGGAATTCAGATCCCAAGTCCTGATAAAGGGAAGATTCTGATCCCACCCTCAAGTAATTTGAAGCCTCTAATGAACTGAATGTAATTACAGCACAACAAAGCCCTGACCCAGCTCAACTACAAACTAGACATACTCAACACCCCCACCTTCAAACACGCACCAGAAGCCTAACAGAAAAAGAAGGTATCTTATTCTTGGAGTAAATATTATTTACTTCAGCTTCTACTATATTTTTACCAACAATATGACATTCAATCAAAAACCATGAGACAAAATGTCAAGGCCATGAAAGACAAGGAAAGACTCAGAAATGTTAACAGATTGGAGGAGACGTGACAACTAAACGCAATGTGGTGTCCTATTGGGTCCTGGAAGAGAAAGAAAGAGTTTAGTGGAAAAACTAGGGAAACCTGATTAAAGACTGTTGTTGAGTTAACAGTTGTCTTAGTCATCTAGTGCTGCTATAACAGAAACACCACAGGTGGATGGTTTTAATGAAGAGAAGTTTATTTTCTCACAGTTAAAGTAGGCTAAAAGTCCAAATTCAGGGCGTCAGCTCCAGGGGAAGGCTTTTTCTCTCTGTGGGTCTTCTTCTCTTCAGTGTTCCCCCAGACTAGAAGCTTCTCTGTGCAGGGATCCCCGTCCAAAGGACACGCTCTGCTCCCGGCACGGCTTTCTTGATAGTATGAGGTCCCCAACTCTCTGCTTGCTTCCCTTTCATCTCTTGAGAGATAAAAAGTGGTGCAGGCCACACCCCAGGGAAACTCCCCTTACATTGGATCAGGGATGTGACCTGGGTAAGGGTGGTGTTACAATCCCACCATAGTCCTCTTTAACATAAAATTACAATCACAAAATGGAGGCCAACCACACAATTCTGGGAATCATGGCCCAGTCAAAGTGATACACACATCTTTTGGGGGACATAATTCAATTCATGACAACAGTATTGGACCAACGTTGATTTCTTAGTTTTGATCATTATACCATGGTTATGTAAGACACTGACATTAGGGAGTCTGAGTGAAGTGTATATTGGAGCTCTCTATACTATATTTGAAATTCTCTCTAAGTTTTTAATTACTTCAAAATAAAAAGCTAATAAAATTCTACAAGGTGTGCAAAAAGAAAGAACATGTAACCCATGATCAAAAGCATAAAGAACTGATAGAAACAGTCACAGAGATGGCAGACTGGAAATACGAAAGAGGAATTTTAGAATAACTATAATTACCATGTTATACAATTTTATGAAAAGGTGTATAACACGAGAGTACAGATGGGGAAATTCAGCAGAGATATTTCTATTTTCTATGGGAAAAAATCCAAATGGAAATGCTAGGAACATAAAATATAATAAAGAATTCTTTTGATAGGTTATCAGCAGATCAAACCAGTGCATTTGATGACAGGTCAATGGAAATCATCCAAAATAAAACATGAAGAGAAAAAAAGAAAAAGATGAGCATCTGACTTCAGTACGAGCTCTGTGGCCCATTCTCAAACAAAATAACATATGTATAATTGAAGGAGCCCTGGTGATGCAGTGGTTAAAGAGCTCAGCTGCTAACCAAAAGGTAGGTGGTTCGAACCCACCAGCTGCTCCATGGGAGAAAGATGCCGCAGTCTGCTTCCATAAAGACTGCAGCCTTGGAACCTCGATGGGGTAGTTCTACTCTGTCCTATAGGGTCACTATGAGTCGGAATCTACTCACCAGCAAGGGGTTTGGTTTGGTTTTGTTTGATGTGTATTTGAAGTCCCAGAAACGAAAGAGAAAGAGAATGAAGAAGAAATGTCTGAACAGATAACGGCTGAGGAATTTCAAAAATGGATGGCAGAAAAATCCTATAGTTACAAGTATTGCAGCAAACGGCAGAATAAATAAAAAGAAAATCACACTAAATCACATCATAGTCAAACTGCTAAAAAACAGGGATAAAGAGAAAATCTTGAAAGCAGTCAAAGAAGAAAAGACACGTTATACATAGGAAAAAAAAATATATGATTTTCCTATCTACTCATCAGAAACAATGCAGGTCAGAAGATGATGAAATGACATATTTAAGCACTGAAAGGAATATATATATATATATATATATATGTATGTATGTTTGTATGTATATATCTCTACCTAGAACTTCACACCCAGAGAAAATATCCTTCAAAAATATAGGTAAAATAAATACAACATCAGACAAAGACTTAGAGAATTTGACTTCAGCAGATCTGCGTGATGAGAAATGCTAAAAGAAGCTCTTTAGGCTAAAGGGAAATAATGCCAGATAATAACCTGGTTCTGCAGGAGGGAACGAAGAACTCTAGAAATGATAAACATGCCAGTAAGTCAAACTGATGACAAAAAGGTTGGAGCAGAGTTCTTGGTATATCGTGAGCACTCAGTAAACATTGCCACTAGTAGTGGTGGTAGTAGTAGTAGTAGCTGTAAAGGGACATGTAGCCACGTCAGGGAACTATGAAAATTGCTGGCAGTTGGTGTAAGGCAAAGATGAAAGCCCTTCAGCGGGGTGGAGCCCAGGCATGTTATCAGATGCCCACGGATTTGAGAACTGGTACCGTCGTTGGCAATACCATAGCACCCCCTCCTCTCTTGCAGCTCCCTCAGCAGTTAACTTTTCTTGCTCACTGCAATCTTGATTTTCTGATGATTATCAAAACAACCTGTATTCAAGTTTTGCTTTCTCACATCCTTACATACACACCTAGTGTGTTCATTTGCTTATGTTTTTGCTGCAATTGGAATTCTCAAACTCCAAAGGGCAACTTGAAAAGGAAGAAAGAATGTGAAGTGAAACTATGTTCAAATCCTAGCTGTACCATTATCAAGCTATGTGCTCTCCAGTAAATTAGTTAACCCACCAAACCTGTTTCCTCTTCTATAAAGTGAGTTAATGATTCTTATTTCACAAGGTTGTTGCGATGATTCAGTGGGTTAATTTGTGTAAAGCACATAGCATAATATCTGGCATATGGTATGTGCTCAACATGGTCCTGAGCTCCCCCCACTTCTCATAAGATATAAGGGTACCTTAGGCATAGCAGGGAGCATGGTGGAGACCCAGTCTGTCGCTGGGGTTGTGCAATGTGGAGAAGACCTCTTTTCATAACGGGGAGCAATATGGCCCGGATGCATCATGAAACTGAACGGGCAAGACCACCTTCCCCAACTCAGGCTTGACAGCAGGGAAGTTAAGCCCCTGGTGAGCGTTCATCTTTGTCTCTTCTGGGGCAAAAATGGAAAGTTCATGCCCTGTGCATTTCAAATCCTCAGCCTGATAAATTAACAGTAGTTACTGAAGGTGTTAGAAAGCATTAACTGTAATGGTTTGATAGAGGTAAGGAAGTCAGCAGCAAACTTCTGCAATTCTTTAAGAGGCAAGGTAGAGTTAGTTAGCCTTGAGAGAAAATTTAAGTCAGATGTGCAAATAAAAGTGAAATCTGCCATATTTTTAAAACGTTTGTCCATTCATGTATTCATTCATTTTGCCATTTGTTCTATCCATTAATTTAACAAAACTTTATCAAGGATCAACTAAGTACCATGTATTGTATTGCAAAAATGAATGAAACTGATGCCCTTTTCTAGTTCCTGGTAACACATTATTACTTTTGCAAGCAAGTGAACAAGAAGTTCTTCACATGTGGTCAACCAAATTCCCAGTGCTGTCTTCTGCATAATGCAAATACTTCACTTCTGACCAAGACTGGCCACAAAGTCTGCCAGCCTCGCTTGGGACTGGAACCAAGGCCAGCATTAAACCACCTGCCTTCAGAAGATGGAACACAGCTGAGTAATGAATTAGTCTTGGCAATGTTTTCAGCAGGTGATCTGCTTGACTCATTAGGGGAACTACCTGGTTCGTTAGCCAATATGCCGGGTTCACTGGATAATGTATTTGATTAAATAGGAGAAGCATTATTTCTTTTAAAAGATGGACTCCTTTCTCTTCCCCCACCCCCAGTAGTGGGAGATGTAACCTCTCAGAGCAACTTTTGTTTACTTCTGTATTCATCTTTCCCCCATGAATGCCTGTCAGAGTATTCTGAGAGGCCCCGTGCAGGTGTGTGATACGCACTGGGCTGATACAGGCAGAAATCTGGATTTGGCTATTTCAGTAAATCACTGGCATCCAGAGTAGTTCTGAATTCTGTAAAAAAAATTAAAAAGGCCTCAATTTTCTATGTAGACAGAATGGGGCTATTTTTAGCCTGCTAAAATTCACAGCTATGAAATCTTTGTTTGCAAATCAGACCTCTTTCCAACAACGCTGGGTGTGACATCGCGTCTCACCCTCAGTCTCCTCCCTCTTACCTGGGGGATGGGATCCCAGGTGGAGAAGGAGAAGTCGTCCCACCAGGGAAGCACAGCCCCTGGACACCTTCAGGATCAGTGTGATGAAGTACGCCCATCGCTGAATCTTGGATGCCTCTCACGTTAGAATGGAGCCCCAGCGACACAAACGGTTAAGTGCTTGGCTGCTAACTGAAAGGTTGGCAGTTCAAACCCACCCAGAGGCTCCATGGGAGAAAGACCTGGAGATCTGCATCCATAAGGATTACAGCCTAGAAAACCCTATGGGGCAGTTCTACTCTGACACATGGGGTTGCTATGTGTGGGAATCAGCAACACCCAGCAACAGCAACAACAACTAGCACTGGGGGGGAGGACAAGAAGGCACTCGAATCGCCTGCGGGGTAGGGGCTGGGGGGCTTTTTAAAACTCAGATTTCTGGGCCAAATGGTATGCTGGTAAGTGTTTAACAATCAGCTGTCTCTGAAGAAAAGATTCGATTTGTAGGTTTGCCGGTTCCTGTGGTGTAAATATTTCCACTACAGCTGCTTTCAAGCTACCAGTGTGACTTCATGAATGTAAAACTGGGAAGAAATGCACACAGCTGATTCTCAATAATACACTAGCCAGCTCTAGCACCTGGGACTAGGCCTCACTCCCAGAATTTCTGATTCAGCGGGTCGATAGTGGGGCCTGAGAATCTGCATTCCCAACAAGTCTCCATGTGATACAAATGCTGCTAGCCCAGAATCATATTATGGGAACCACTGCCCCAGTCTTTCTGGAAACCTGTGTAGGTGCCAGACAGTGTGGGAATTTCCCCAGGCTTTGGAAGCCTTGTCACCCTCGAAATACCCTCTTTCAGGATCTCATCTTCCTTTTCCCTTATATGCTGGAGGGCCCAGTGCAGGCCATTGGAGAGAACTCTTAGCCATGGGGACAGGGCTTTGGGCAGTAATCTTTGGGAAAGATTCTTCCAAAGGGAAGCCACATACGCTACTGTTCTTTTTACCTGTTTTTTTACTAGCGTGATTGTGGGGAACTAGTTCTTATTTGTCTTTCTGTTTCTTTCCCAGGGAAATACACATTCCTAGATGTGCCAGTAAAAATCCACTGAACTTAAATGAGCATAGTATACTGGCCTGCATCCCTGAAACACAAATCTCAGAGTTTCTGCCATTCCATCTTTAAACTATCAGCTCATCCATCTATTTATTTCATCCATTTGTGTAATAAATATGTGAATCCTTACTATGTGTCAGACTCTGGGTACTGGGGATATAGTAGTGAGTGAAATAGGCACTATGTCTGCCTCATGGAGCTCACAATAGAGCAGGGAGACAATACAAAACACCAAGCTGAATTGTGATGAGTGCTTCAAAGAAAAAGCACAGGATGCTATGTGGGCTTACAGTAAGGTGGGGTGTTAACCTAGTATGCAAGGCGGGGGCAGGAAAGGCATCTCTCGGGGAGGGAGGTGTGAGCTGAGACCTGGAGGATGGATACGAGTTAGCCCAATGAGAGGAGAAGTGGTGGAGAACATTCCAGGGAAGGGAAACCAGCAGAAAGGAGAGAAGGGAAGCATGACAAAGGAGTCTGGAGAGGCAGGTAGGCCCCGGACTGTACCCTAACGGCAAGGGGGAGCCATGGAAGGACCCCAGGCAGAGCAGTACCATATCTGGCCTGAGGCAGGTAGGCCCCCAACTGTACCCTAAGGGCAAGGGGGAGCCACGGAAGGACCCCAAGCAGTGCAGTACCATATCTGGCCTAAGGAAATGTGTCCTGTGGATGTGGTGCTGCCATGTGGTTTCTGAGACACAAGCACTGACACACACTCCTTTATGCCGGGTTCTTAATGGCTGAGCTTTTGTTTGGTTCTCTTTGGGTCAGACAGACCACTCTCTATTACCCTCTAGTTGTGCTGGCCTTGTCTCCCCAACTAAACCGTAAGTGACTCGAGGACAAGGTGCTGTCTTCCATTCCTTCCATAGCCCCGTTGTGCCCACCGTGGTGCAGACACACACTGGACCATCAGGACACAGCCAGGCACACTGCAAAGAACACGTTGCTTAGCAGGAGACCAGCTGCAGTGCAGGCCCCGCCACTGCCAGTTAGTTGGAAGGCCTCTGAGGCTACTCTTAGCCTTTCTGAGCTTCACTTCCCTTGTGCATTTATAAGAAAAAAATCATACAGATTTTATACACTTGTGGGAGGATGGAATAAGATAGTGCAGACAAAAACTAAAGTGCTGTGCTCGTGTGAGACAACATAACTCATGAAGGACAGAGTGGAAAGGGACATGGGCGCAGTCTTCAGCCACAACAGCCCTCTACTTACCTTCCTGCTCAGAAGAATTGCCCTACAACCAAGCCGCCATTTTAGCCTCACCTCCTACTTTGCTGGTGCCAGAGGTGACAGATGGGAACCATGGCCAGGATCTGGGAACCCAGGGAACCACACATTGCTTGATGTACCTCTCACAACTTGCATTTGGCAATCTCTGAGCTCCATGGTGCCCTCTTGGCCGCTCCTGTCTTGCATGTAGGTGTCATTTTAGGGTTTCCATAGGGGAAGGGCAGCCCAGTAGCATAGTGAAGTAACTCAGACTTCAGGTCGTGGACTCCCCACATCAAACGTGTTGTTTTTGTTAGTGGTTGTGGAGTCGACTTTGACTCATGGCGACCATATGGATAACAGAAGGAAGTGTTGCCCAGTCCTGTACCATCTCATGATTTTTGGTATATTTGAGTCCATTGTTGCTGCTATCATGCAGCACCTTCCAACCTAGGGGGCTCATCTCCCAGCACGCTATCGGACAGTGTTCTATTATGATCCATAAGGTTTTCAATGGCTAATTTTCAGAAGTAGATTGCCAGGACTTTCTTCCTACTCTGTCTTCATCTGGAAGCTCTGCTTAAACCTGTCTACCGTGGGCAACCCTGCTGTATCTGAAGCACAAGTGACATAGCTTCCAGCATCACAGCAACACCAAGCCACCACAGTGTGACGAACTGGCAGACGGGTGGTGGACATCAAAATTACCTGGGCACTAATTAAGCTGCAGATGTCTGGGCCCCACCCCAGATTTACTAAATGAGAATCCTGTGAACATGTAAGTCTCCCAACTCTGCTGCAGTGGAAAGAAGCCCATCCTTTGAACCTGCTCAGAGATAGACGAACTCACCAGCTCTGCCAGCTTGACCTCAGTTTCCTCATCTATACTTTTTGTTGCAGATTACATTAATCTCTACCTCAGATAGGGGCTGTGAGGGTTAAATGAGATAAAGAATGTGTGGTGCTTAAAACAGCACCTGGCTCTTAGGAAGCACTTGATAAATGGTGAC
Organism: Trichechus manatus latirostris; assembly: GCF_000243295.1. NCBI lineage: Eukaryota > Metazoa > Chordata > Mammalia > Sirenia > Trichechidae > Trichechus > Trichechus manatus. Next base: position 6,172,330 of record NW_004443971.1, read on the forward strand.
ATTTACTATATCACCGTGGCCTCTCAGCAGCCCTGCGCTTAGGTGGATGGGGAGCTGATGTCTAGAAAAGCAAAATGAGTCACCAGAGGTCACACAGCTGATTAGCAGCCAAGCAGGACTAACGCCTAGATGGCCTAACTCGGAACCCAGGACTATTTTCACCACACCAGGCTGCCTCCTTTAAGCCCTAAACTTTCCAAAATGCTTCTCTTCCACACAGCAAACTCTAGGTGGCCAAACAGAGCTCCACATGGCTCTCTTTCATTAGTAATTTATCTAGATGTTGCTTTGTATCTTGCAAACCGATAATCAGCCCCAGCTCGGCTGACCTCTAGAATCCCTTCAGATTTAATTGAGTTTGTGTTACCTGACAGATAACCCATCTCGTAACATTTAGGTAAATTGCCTAGATGCCACACCTGACCTGGACAGCCTGCCCCAGAGCTCTGGATCCTCTGCCCTTCTCGCCAAGCCCCCCTCCCCACACAGAGCCAAGCCCTTCTGTTCAGTGATGCACCAATGGTGCTGACGCTGACCTCATGCAAAGCACGCCAGGATACAAAGCCCAAACCACTCCCCTCACAGATCCCAGCCCTGCCTTTTTGAGACTGGGGGAGATTTAATTTAGATAGAGATGATTTCTCGTGATATGGCTGTCCCAGTCTCCCCCGAGGAACAAACAGGCGAGGGCCTCTTGAAGCAGACATTGGAACACAATGACATGCTGTGTCCGTGTCCCCACATGCCAGGATCCTGCTTCCACCTCTGTCTCTTTTGAAAAATTAAGGAGTGTCTGGGTGAAGACACGCTTCAAGCTCCCTCAAGCTACTGCCCACCCACCTAGTTGATGGGGAGAGAGGGAGCAGGTGTTTGGTTTTCATGAGTCAGTGTATCCTTCTCCTATTGAGTCAAGTGTTTGCTTCCTCAGGGATTGCACCTCTCCACCGCTGTGCCCCCGTACCTCTCCTTCCCTGTACCCTTCCCGTAAAACCCATACCCAGAAGAAAAACAGGAGCAGGTAAGTTCTCTCAAGGTCTCAGGATGCCTGTTTGTAAGATGGTGGCACTGACCTAGGTGATTTTAAAGGTCCTTTCCACCTCTACCATGTATAGTCCTCTAGCTTGCTCACTCTTAGCTGTTCCCAGCATTGGCCTAGATACAGCTATCTGCCTGTATGTATTGCAGCATCTTTAGGAAACTTTATAGCAGGGGTTCCCCAACTTTTTCAGTTCACAGCAGCCTTAAACACTCCCAGCAGTGGCATCACTAGGGGGATGCGTGGGGTACAGACCATACTGGCTGACACTGTCGGGGGGCGACACTGTCAGAGGGGATAACACCAAAATGACTGTCTATAAAACTTTTTTGCTGTGCTTCAACAGAAATGTATTATTTTTTTTTAAATATCCCTATAGTTAGTTATAACAACAAAAATACTTGTCGTAATCCCAGCTTACATGTACCAATATACTAACAAGGCTAAAACTCTAAGTTAATTTACTTTTTGAACCTTCTAATGCACTCCAGTCAGAGCTGACATTATTACCCGATTACAATGATGCTTTGAATCACATGGTTTCTTCTGCATGCACTACAAGCATGTGCTGGTGTTTTTATAGTTGCTGATTTTGTCAAATTTTTTGCTATTTTAGCTACGACATTGTGGTAATTAGTATTTGTGACCTATATCAATAACATTTTTTGAGAATAAAGTTGTAATTAAAGGAAAAGAAGGCATGACATACGGTAATTACTATTTACAGGTAACATTAGCCCAATTACTAAGGATTCTGTAGGGTCTGGTAAGGGAAGAGGTCCATGGGGGGTGAAACCATGTATCTTCCATGTATCTTGTCACACTGAGTGACACCAACCCTATGATGTCACTGAGTCTCACTAAGTCTTTTCACAAAACAAATATCTAATAGTTCCATTTATTAAGTAGCTCAGTCCAAACAACTTAATAAGTACTTATGTCCTAAAAACTTCCAAAAAACCAACTTCCGGGCAACATGGCAGTATAGTCAGAAGCACCATGCCATCCCTCCGCAGCAAAGATCAGAAAAACTAAGTCAAACAGAGTCACGCATCAATCCTGAAACCCTATGCATCAAATGAAGAGATAAAGAACTCAGCCAAGCACTGAATGGAATAAGAAAATGACTGAGAAGAGAGAGCAAGGAGAGATATATGCAGAGGTCCCCTATCAGCTACTGCAGCACAGATCCACCATCTTGTATTCCTATCAGAGATCAGTGAACAGGGTGGATGAGAAAGCAGCTTCACGGATCTTCCAGCAGGAGACAGAACAACTGGTAACCGGTGATACAGGCTTTCCCACCCCCCACCCTTTTTCACCCCGACTTAGCCTCATCTGCTTCCTGCAGCCAGTCTCTTGGCCAGGAAGCACCAGTTTCACCCCAGTGTTGCTTGGATTCCACCTGCCTGCACTGGCCGGCTCCCTGAGTGCCTTTTGTTGGTTTCTGCTGTTGCTTTTTTCCACTTCTTTAGATTTCTTCCTTGCTTCTCACCACCTCCCCCTCCTTTCTCTCAAATACCTGGCTCCATGCACCACCTTTGCTTCTTCCTGAAAGGCTGCGAAACACTGCTTGACTGTGAAACTGCTTCCTGGCCTGTGCTGCCATGCTGGTAGGACCCCCGGGGCTTTTTTATTTGTTTGTTTGCTTGCTCTGATTTTTCTGTTTTGATTTGTTTGTTTGTTTGTTTTCTTTTTCTTTTCTCAGCTTGGGAGCCCCTTCTAGCCGGGCAATACTGCGCGGCTTGGAAGCTACTCCCTTACTCTGTGAAGACGCATAGGGATATCCCTGGGGGCATTTCTTTTTTCTTGTTTTCTGTTTTTAGGTGTTTTTTTGTTTGTTTGTTTGTTTCTTGTTTTCTTTTCTTCTCTCTCTTATTCCCTTTTTGTCTTTCTTAATTTCCAGTCTCTCAATTTATTCATTTTTTTCTTTTACCTTCTTTTTTTTTAAGTTTTGTTTTTCCCCATTTCTCAGTCTCTCATCTCTCCACTCCAATAGCAAGCTCCCTTAGCACTCTGTTTTGTTTGTATGTTTTTGGCTTCTGTTCCTCTCTATTCTCTCTCATCTCTCCCATACCCATTTTAGCTCCACACATCACAATCTATCCCCTCCTTCCTGCCTACCTGCACCATGTGCTGAACATCACACTCCCAAGCAGCACAGGTACAGCCTGCTGGAACCTGCCCTGCACTGATTCCCAGTCCTCACTGTCAGCCCTGGTATGTGCCACAAACAACCCATCCCAGAAACTCCCCTTCTTCTTGACCTGCCCTGCTGTACCATACCTTAGTGACTGACCCTGCCCATTGGAGAAGGAGGTGAAAAGTATCTTGCCCACAGATAAGCAAACAACAAAGAACGCACAGCCTGCCTGCTCAGACATAACCAAATAAAACAAAAATGCAGAATGAAACAAACAAATCTACAATCAATAAACAAGGAAAATAACCACTGAATGCCCCAAAGACAGCAGAAAATATCAAACCATTTACAAAAACATGACAGGATGGCTCCAGTAGGCATCCAAAACAAAACACCAGATGACCTTCCAGTAGAAGAAAAGGCACTAGACCTAACTGATAGGGAATTCAAATCTCTAATATTCAGAATTATCCAAGAGTTGAAGCAAAAAGCAGACAAAAATGAGGAAAAAAATAGACAAATTCATGGAAAAGGCAGACAAATTCATGGAAAATACAGACAAAAATTGGAAGAATTCAAGAAAATAATACAGGAACAAAATGCTAAAATATATGCACAGCTAGAAATCACACAAAAACAACAATTAGAAATTCAAAAGATAAAAAACAAGATTTCAGAAATGCACAGTGCCATAGAAGGTCTGAGGAGCAGGTTTGAAATGGTGGAAGACAGGATCTGTGAAATTGAAGACAAACACTTGGATACAACTCTGTCTGAGGAAGAATCAGAAAAAAGAACGAAGAAAAATGAAGAGACTCTGAGAATTATATGGGATACAATCAAAAGCAAAAATTTACGAGTGATTGGAGTTCCAGAACAGGGGGAGAAAACAGAAAACACAGAGAGGATCATTGAAGAATTTCTGACAGAAAACTTCCCCAATATCATGACAGATGAAAAGCTGGCCATCCAAGAAGCTCAATGAACTCCATATAGGATAGACCCCAAAAGAAAGTCATGAAGGCATATCATAATCACAATTGCTAAAACCAAAGACAAAGAATCCTGAGAGCAGCTTGAGAAAAATAAAAAGTCACATACAGAG